>NC_135355.1:12227985-12430485 GCF_051622035.1 Arctopsyche grandis
TCGCCCAAGTTATTCAATGCGGTGCTTGAGGGAGTTTTCAGGAAATTGGATTGGGATACAGCCGGAGTAAGCATCAATGGTCGCTTTTTGAGTCACCTTCGGTTCGCAGACGATATAGTTTTAGTAGCTCGTGATTCAGCTGACCTACTTATCAGACTAACACAGCTGGACAGGGAAAGTAGAAAAGTAGGATTAAAAATTAACGTAGATAAGACTAAACTAATGTTCAATAGTTATTGCATGCCTGATAGCATCCCCTTAGATGATAAACCAGTAGAAGTAGTAAATAATTATTTATATTTAGGTCAAATAATTGACATGTCTGGTAGTAAAAATGAAGAGATAAAGAGACGTATGAAATTAGGGTGGAGTGCATTTGGACGGATGAATGCTGTTTTTAAATCAAAAATGCCACTCTGCCTGAAGAAAAGGATCTTTGATCAATGCGTTTTGCCAGTGATGACGTATGGATGTGAAACTTGGACACTGAACGCCAAGATGCAAAATAAAATCCAATGCACTCAAAGAAGTATGGAACGCTGTATGCTTGGCATAACGAGGAAAGACAGGAAGCGGAACACGTGGGTGAGAAATATGACAAGGGTAGTGGACATAGTGGATAGAGTGAAGAGATTGAAATGGCAATGGGCGGGTCACGTAGCTAGGAGGATGGACGAAAGGTGGACAAAAGAAGTGCTTGAATGGTACCCGAGAGAAGGCAAAAGAGTAAAAGGAAGACCGCAAGGAAGATGGGTGAACGAAATTAGGAAAATGTGCGGAATGAGATGGATGAGTGTTGCGCAAAACAGAGACGAGTGGAAGCGTGTTGGAGAGGCCTTCATCCAGCAGTGGATGGCGAATGGCTGTAAATGATGATGATGATGATATATATATATATACATATATACATATAATTCAATGACATCTGCAATACGATTAAAAAGTTTTTTTTTTTAATTTAACTAAGTAAATATTGGATACGGTTGAGAACCTCTGACATTTATACTTATTTAATAACGCCCGCGATGTGTACGATAAAAAGTAAATTTTGAAGCCGGTTCAGAAGCCCTGCCATATAAACTAATTCAATGTAATCTGCAGTTCATACGCTTAGAAAGTTTTTTTTTTCAATTTAAATACGTAAATATTGGATACGGTTGAGAACCCCTGACATTTATACTAATTCAATGACATCTTAAAATGATATTCAATGAGTCAAAATGACATTCGCTTAAAATGTAATTGTTCAATTTAAATAAGAATATGTTGGTACGGTTGAGAACACCTTTAATTTATAATAATTTAATAACATCCGCGATCTATACGATAAAAAGTACCATATACATCGATAAATATAATACAATAAAAAGTTACTTTTGCCATTAAAATAGGATTTTTGAACATTTTGTCGCGGGTACATTTTGTCGCGGGTGCATTTTGTCGCGTGAACATTTTGTCGCGGGTACATTTTGTCAGTGCACTAATTTTCGGGTACATTTTGTCGTTGAACCTTTTGGACTTGCACCAATTGTCGTGTAACCGTTTTTCATAGAGGTGTTCAAATCTATAATGCCCTATAAACTATCAAATCTATAAACTCCGTAAAATTTGGCAAACATCGAAAAATCCAGCATTGAAAACATTAATAAATAAGCTCACATATCAAATTAAAATTAGAATCAAAGAAATCAAAAATGAAGCTTAAGGTCTGAAAAAAAATTAGAAAAATTAAGCTCAGTTGATGGCTCTCTATGGAAATTAGCTAAAGCGATTCGCAGGACAAAAAACTCGATTCGTCCATTAGATGATGCAGGAATCACAGTGACGCATGATTCCGACAAAGCAGAACTATTATCAAAATCTTTCCGAAAACATCACACACTCACACAACTTTACAATCACATACCAACGCCTAATAAAGTCAACCGGTCCATTAAAATCATCACAAAAACCCCCCACTAACAGTATTAAAAATATAAATTGGTGCATCCGTGTGAAATCCAAAATATAATACGTAATTTAAAAAATAAAAAGGCACCTGGGCGAGATAAAATAGATAACATCATAATCAAACAACTTCCATTTAAAGCTTTAGTCTCATTATATAAAATATTCAACGCATGTTTACTCACCGGGTATTTCTCAGTTGGCGGAAAACAGCCAACGTAATTCCCATACTTAAGCCCAATACAAGCTCAAAAAAACCGGCCAATTATCGATCCATTAGCTTACTTTGCACGCTTTCAAAAATTCTAGAAAAAATAATCTACACTCGTTAACTTTAAGTCGTAAATAATAAATTAATAAATGAACAATTTGGATTTCGCACTGGACATTCCACGACCCAACAACTAACAAGACTAACGGAACACGTGACGAAGAACTTTGATATGAAGAGAAGTACCGGAATGATATGTGTCGACATAGAAAAGGCCTTCGACACGGTTTGGCATGATGGACTCATTCATAAGCTCCTTATTAACAAAATAACAAACTACCTAATTCTCATCATCAAATCGTACCTAACTTGTAGAAAGCTAGTGGTTAGAGTAAATAATGAATTATCGTCTCCAAAAATAATCGCAGCTGGCGTTCCGCAGGGGAGCTTGCTTGGCCCACTCTTGTCCTCCATATATATAAATGACATACCTATTCCAAAAAACTGTCACATACAGATGATACCGCTTGCTTCACAATTAGCAAAAAACCAGACACTATTCTTAAAAAACTAGAATTTGCAATTAAAACAATGACTGAAAACTTTACCAAGTGGAAAATTCAAATTAATCAAACCAAAACAGACGCCATATTCTTTAGTGTTAGAAAGCATAAGCCAAGTTCAGATCTGAAAATCCCCTCTGGAGAAATTCTGAAATGGCAGTCAGTAATAAAATATTTAGGAGTAACGTTCGATAAAAGAATGAGATGGGCACCTCACATTGAGGCAGCGAAATGCAAGGCGATGCGGGGTATATCCTCAATATATCCAATATTTAATCGCCATAGTTCTTTATCAACTCAAAATAAAATAAAATTAAATCGCGCGCTCATATTACCATTATTAACCTATGCTTCACTTGTATGGAATAACGCCTCGAATACTAATCTTTCCAAGCTCCAAGTAATACAAAATAAATCCGTAAAAATAATTTATAATACACCCATATATACTAACTTGAAAAAACTGCATGCCATATATAATATTCCGTTTGTTAGATACATTACCAACAAACTAACCAGTAGATTCTATGACAGAATCACTTATAACCATACTAACACACTTGTGAAGAGTCTCGGTGATTACAACAAAATGTCTATACCCTTCAGGTATTAACACAGATTACCTACACACAATCTGCTTTAGGTCATCGACTTCAGAGAGTCTTTAATTAATATTATGTATTAGATGTATTATGAACATTTATAAGGATTTTAAATATGTAGGTTTTTGAGCTCTTATTCCTATTATGCTGTAGATTAACATTAGAATAATATTATACTATGATTACTAACCAAATTAAATTAAATTGTAAAATAGAAAATGATCAGTAGATCAGTAGCTATTAAAATAGATATAAGATGTATTGTGAACATAATTTCGTAATAATAAAAAGCATTTAAAAATCAAAAAATAATGCCCTTCCTGAAAGCATTAGATGTGCTAATAACATTGGTGCTTTCTTGAAGGGTGTTAATGGAGACCTTTGTGGAAGATGATTTTTAATTATAGTTGTAATTTTGTAATATATTCATTAGCAGTTTGTTATATAAATAAATAAATAAAATAATACACGTGTTTACGGTCGCAATCAATCGGTGCGTCTCATAATCATATAAGAAAAAAAAAAAAAATTAATTATTACTTTTCGAGCACGGATAATCCGCAAACCGGATAATCCGTACCCGGATAATCGAGAGTATACTGTACATACATATACGTATGTACATACATATACGTATGTACATACATATATACATATGTATTTATTTGTCCGCATTATACATAACTAGTGAATAGCCCGATGAAACATCATCGCATGGGTATAAAATTATTATATACTCGTATAAAACTAAAAAAAAAAATCCGGAACCGGAACCGTTATTTTCGTAAACTCTCATAGATAGTTTTCAATTCTTTATTTGTAATAATTTTCAATTCTTAAAAATACGCAGACTCCAATAGAGAGTTTTCAATTATTTATTTAAAGACTTCCTATTTTTTTCTATTATTATTAGCTATCGCCCCGAGCGATACTGCAAATGGAAATCGATTCACTCGATCCATGACACCCGACCACTCCCGACCTCTCCCGACTACTTCCGACTTCTCCCGACAACTACCGAAGATATGACTCCGTTTTGATTGGTTGTCCATACGTTCTGTACGATTATTGAATATTAACGTTATTTAGAGCAGTCTTTATACCCGTATCATGGTGTAGTGGTCAACGTATATTGATCTGGGCGCGAGGGGGGTAGGTTCGAGTCGGCGTCCTGGAATTGATTTTATTTTTCAAATATCGCTAAAATATAAATTAATTTCAATTAAAAATATATATTTAATTGTTTTATATGAAAAGAAAAAAAATGGTTCAAAACCTCGCTAAATGAAATTATTAAAATTACATATTTTCATATGGCGAGAAGGAATATTTCAATTAATGTTTTAAAAAAAAAAGGCGAAATGAAAAATTGGATTTGGCGTGATGTCCGAGACCATTAGCTCATTAGATCCATATTCAGGCTATTTGGGGTGATCGGTTCGAGTCGCGACAAAGTCGTCTTTTCGAAAAATGAATTAATCGATTTTTATCGATTCGTTCATTATGTTCGGCGAGAGTTAGGACACACACACACACCCACACACACACACACACACACACACACACACACACACACACAGATTACCGTCTTTATATATATGATATAAACTGTTTATATAAATATCTATCAAATATATTTATTGTTTTGGTTTGAAATTCAAATAATGGCAAATTTATAAAGAAAGTCCTCTGGTATATTTCTAAATTATACATATTGTAACGTAGAGATTAGGTGAGTGGTGCTCGTGGACTGATGGTTCACGAACACGGATCACCTGATCTCTCGTTCCCGCCAAAAAGGCCTCCACGAATGAATCAGCCCTATGCAACGGCCAAAGGCATCGTCTGACTCATCGACCAATGATTGTTGAGATATGTATGTATGTGTACTGTGTCCAGCGAGTATAAATATGGGGCGTTCTCGGCATGGAATTCATTTCCAGCCCGGACCGCCGCCAAGAGAACACGAATAAACCGCTACTACCCATCTTCCTGCGTCTTTCTCCGATTCTGGAAACCCCCCCCTTTACGTCCACGCAACAATATTTTGAAGATGCTTGGTTATGCTTGGTTACATTCACTGATGAGATTCCTATAGAACGGGGCGTCAGGCAAGGATGCATCCTATCACCTACTTTTTTTAACACCTACACCGAATCCATCTTCCACGATGCTCTCCAAGAGGCGGAGGGCATCAAGGTGGGCGGCGAGACGATCACCAATATAAGATATGCTGATGACACTGCACTAGTCGCTGAAAATTTAGCAGACCTGCAAAGATCTCTAGACCGTGTACATCAAGAAAGCAATCGAAGAGGTCTGCGCATAAATCTAAAGAAGACAAAATTTATGATAGTAGATAGAATGCAAACAGACACCGGGAATCTAACCTTGGATGGAGAGGTGATAGAAAGAGTAAAAAGATTCAAATACCTGGGTACCTGGCTGAATGAAGAGATGGACCCAGATGAAGATTTAAGAATCCGCATCGAGATGGCTAGAACAGCATTTGTAAAAATGAAGGCGGCGCTTACAAACAAGCATCTCAATCTTCATACGCGGTTGAGATTCGCGAAGAGCTACGACTGGACAGTATTACTACACGGATGTGAGACGTGGACTCTGAAAACCAAGATGATCAGCCGCATTGAAGCTTTTGAGATGTGGGTCTACAGGCGTATGCTGAAGATTCCGTGGACCAAAAAGATATCAAACGAAGCTGTCCTCGGCATGATGGGGAGAGACAGGGAACTTGTTTCTGTCATTAAGCGGAGAAAGATGGAGTACCTCGGACACATGATACGGGGTCCAAAATACGAATTTCTCCGTTTGATAACCATGGGGAAAATAGAAGGAAAAAAATGGATTGGCAGGAAAAAGTTATCTTGGCTTCGAAACATGCGCATGTGGACCGATATGAGCGCCGAAGACCTGTTTCGAGCCGCTGAAGACCGATGCGGATATATTCAAATAATCGACGAGGTGGTCGCCAACGTCCGGATGCGGACAAGGCATTAACAAGAAGAAGAAGGTTACTACACATATTAAGGAAAGCCGTAATTTACCAAAGTCTTTGTTGGTGGAATGCTTGACATTTATTCACGGTTAAGTTGATCATTTTATTTTGCTCGGTGAAACTATTTTAATAAATAAATTTCCATAATACAGAATGGAATTATTTTGTAACATAAACATATATAAACTAACTTATTACAGTAACGTAACTTTGATTTACTTATCTACGATGTAAATTTTATACATGATTTGATATTTACTTGATTTGATATGTATCATTGTATGTACTCGTATATACTCAATAAATCACATTTTAAGTATGTGTATTTCAATTGAGTTTTTAACAGGTTGATGCGCTGTTTTGTTCTATGTTTGGTTGAACTGAAATGGTTGGAGTGGGCGAATAAACGAATCATTTTACCGTAACGAGTAGGAAATTCGTATAATACTTAAGCAAAAATTTAAAATGACGCTAACATTTGTATGATAATTTTTAAAGGTAACTTTATTTTAAAAGGCGAAAGACGTCCGAAATTTATTGAAATGGCAAATGTATAAAAATAAATGATAAAATAATATTCGTATGTTTAATACATGTGCATAATATGTATGTATATTAAACATGAAGTGGTATTTCTTCAGTAAAATTATTATTTTAATCAAATATATGACATTATAAACCATTGTATGTATATAATATATGTATGTATAATATGTATATAGATAAGTGGAAAATCAATTAGAAAATCAAGTCCTAAGACCTGACTGGTTCATAAAAGGGATAAAACTATATGTAATCGCAATATTTTTAAAATCATCAAATACAATTTAGATGCATATTAAAATCCATTTAAATTTTCGTCTTATGAACTTTCAAGGAAGTTACCTAGAAACTCTTTTTAGTTTGCATGAGATTTATTGTTTTAAATTTGTAAAATGTTCGCTGTTATAAAATTAAAAGATTTTTTGGATTAAGAAATAAGGAACACTATATGTGTTCGGTCAATGATATACATTAAAATATTACCACTCAAATAGTCTCACATTAAAAATCCGGTTCTGCAGACGTTGTATTGCCGATTTGACTTCGTCTTAATGTCACAAAAAATTACACCATAAGTTGTGAAATATTATAAGAATTCATTGAATACAATAAAATAAGTAATGATTACATCAGAATACTTCGAGGACGTCAACCTTAGGCTCTTGACCTTGCCTTGAATTATTAAAATTTTACTTTTCGGTTCCCATACACGAAACATTTTTTTCTCTCCCCGGGAAAATATAATGAATATATAGAAGAATCATAAAATTAAATAATGAGGATACGCGGAACTATAGGTAATGTACATACATACATATGTATATCCTCTTATATAATTGTAACGTTTTATTAAAGATTTTCCCACACAAGTTCATTTCAATTCCTCACGCATCAGTGTAACTGAGGTCACCTTATATTTATGTATGTCTCAGATGCCAATTTGATATTTTTTCAAAATTGATCATAAATGTAAAATAATATCATGTAAATATAAATACAAAAGTAAAATATCTAATATCATATTTATAAAATAGTATGTACATACATATGTATGTAGACGTGAGAAACGATGTTTAAAGAAACATCGATAATGGTCTGGAGATGCGCCAATACTGGCGTTTAAGGTACACGCGACAAAGTTTAGATTGTTTTTTCGTACCTTAGCAATGTGACGAATCATATCATATGAAATTTTTTTAATGTAAAATTATTTAATTTATATGATGCGGCGAATTAAAAAAAATACTATCACCTTCGAAAATCGTTTAATGTACGATTTTCGCAAACTTGAATATTTATAATACTTTTTACTTACTCCCCATGATACAGAACATCTTTTCCAACCTGAGCTGTTTTCGATGTACCCTTATGTATATTACATGTACATACATACTTGTATATTACATATATGTATATGTATGTGCATACATATATCACAGCGCTATATACATGTGCATATGTACAATATACATATATGTATAACATATATAATATGTACAATGTACATACAATATAAAGGAATTACTTTATACGCGATAAAATTTACAAAAAGTTCTCTTTGATACCTAAAATAAACCTTTGCAAATTTAAATAATATTGAGGAAACATCTAACGTTTTATTATGAAAGGGTGTAAAATATATATTCACATACATACATACATACCTATATGTACAATCAATAGTACCGGCATTTAAGTGTTGCCTAAATTTCTTTAAAAATATTATTTTTACAAAAATAATATGGAAAAAACATTAAACCACATTATATAATGAACAATGGTGGAATGAGCAATGACAGTCATAGTCCATTTGTTTGCTCCTACCCGTTTCGACGCCGGCTTGCCGTTTCCACGAAATGGTATGAACGACCTGTATGGTGTCGCAGATATTGTGCTCAACCGCAATGATATTTGAAGCATATTTTGACTGATTCGAACTCTGAATCGATCACTAATCACGTTTTCATTATATAGAAACATGTGTGTGTGTGTGTATATTGGGGATTTTTTGAACACCGTTAGTCATATCGAACTGAAACTGTGTATCGGTTACTAAAATTCTTATAGACACTAAATTAATTCGGAAATTGTACCACCCCTTATAGGTGTCCTCTTATTTTAAGACTTGAATTCAATTTTCTCCCAAACCGCTAATCAAATCGGACTGAATTTTTTTTTACTTGTAATAGAAATAATTAATATTATACCCCGATATTTTTTCCTAAGCCGAAAGTAGTACTTTGACTGTAGAGAATCAAGGTTTTTTAGGTTTTTCTCAGAAATCCTTCGGTTTATTAAACTGAAATTTCATATCTAGAGTTTTAAGTTTAATACCAAGTTATGTATAAAAGTTGGTAAGCATCCGTCAACCGGAAGTGGCAGTTTACTCTTGTTAAATTTTTCTTACAATACTTTTTTTTAACCCCTTTTAACATGTGTGCTCTTCACGTGAAAATTCAATTCGTAGAAAAGTAAAGAAAGCCGCTATTCTCTAGAGTAAAAGTACTACATCCAGTTGAGGTAAAATAATTTAAAAAACACTAGCTTGTGTTATTTATTGCATCTATGAAATTAAAAAAAGTTTCGATTCAAAAAAAGGACTCTTACATACATACATATAATGGGAGATACCACTTCAACTTAAAAAAATTGCCCTTAAAGAAGATTTTACTTGATGAAAACGAAGCATTATTTTATAAAAATGCGATATCAAAAAATGTTAAATTATTCTAAAAACGCTAATATCAGCTTGTTTAAATAACGTATTGTTTTGATTTAACTGTTAATCTTTCTGTCGTCTAATATTCTCCTAACTGTAATGCTATAAAAATGTTTTGATTTCTTCAAGATGATTATCATAGAATTCAGTATAATGGTGAATAAATTGCAATGAATGTCTGGGAAAGAAAAGGTCAATAACATATTTTTTTGCGATTCTTTTTGACGGAATTTTGTTAAATAATTTGAACGTTGTGAGTCGTAAAATTCTGAGATTGACATTTTTTACCTTTTAAGAAGATTTTATTTTATGTAAAATATTTAGATTTTTCGTTTATTAATTAATTTAAGCATCCTGACGTCAAAACTACAAATATGTATGTGGTATATATATTATACACCAGGTATATATGTATATTATACACCAGTGGAGTACAATGGGTGTTGATGTTGGGTGTGCTGTATGTACATATTTATATGAAAAATTAAAAAAACCTAATGTTAGACTAAATGTACTAAAATATAAAAAATTATTATAAAAAAATTCGGGTGTGACCAACCCATGATTTTATCTATGTATTTGAGGAATATAAGAAGGTTACAAAACAAAATAAGATATTGAACTAATGATTATGATAGCGATACAAATTGAGCGCAAATGTATGGAAACTTGCACAAAACAAAAGTTCTACTTCCTGTTGTCAGATTTTGTTCATTACTAAATTTTTTTTATTACTAAAAATCACTATCAGTTTTATACACAATAAATATCAAAAAGATTAAAATAATTTAAAAGGTCAAAATAAAATAATGAAATATTGTTTAAAAAAAAAATACTACTTCCGGTTTACGAATTCTGACCAAAACCCTACCAGCTCTAAGTTAGTACATAAAGAATAGAAATATAAATTTTTAGCTTAATACGTTCAGGGGTGAGGACAGAGTAGTGGGCACAACATTGTTGACCTTTCTATGAGGAAAAAATCCCACTTCCGATTTATAAAATTAGCTCATTTTTTTTTATTTTGATCAAATTGATACAAGAATTAAACTTGAATTTTTTCGTGACGAAAAAACATGCTTAAGAGGTCGAAAAAATTAGTGGAAGAAAAATCGAACAAGAGAGTAAACTGCCACTTCCGGTTGACAGATGCTTACTAAATTTTATAAATAACTTTGTATTAAGCCTAAACTTCTAGATATGAAATTCCAGTTCGATAAACCAAAAGATTTCTGAGAAAAACATAAAAAACCTCGATTCTCTAGAGTAAAAGTACTACTTTCGGTTCAAATAAAAATATTTAAAGATTACTATTTCTATCATATGTAAAAAAATTTCAGTCTGATTGAGTAAGTGGTTTGGGAGATAATTGAATTCAAAAACTTAAAAAAAAAGAGGACACCTATAAGGGGAGGTACCATTTCCGGTCAACTTAAAATTTTGAAAAAAATTTACGTCGTGTCGATAAGAATTTCATTAACCGTTAATAAGTTTCAGTTTGATAGGGCTAGCGGTGTTCAAAAAATCCCCAAAATACACAGCCACACATACAGACACACACACACACACACATTTTTTCTAGATCATGAAAACGTGATCAGTAATCGATTCTGAGTTCGAATCAGTCAAAATCTCGAGTTTCTTCGAAAACTTCATCTATTGTTACTATGTACATAGATAAAGTAATAAAATAAAAAGGAAATTTAAACAATATTTCAATAAGAAATGTACGACAATA
Organism: Arctopsyche grandis; assembly: GCF_051622035.1. Classification (NCBI taxonomy): domain Eukaryota; kingdom Metazoa; phylum Arthropoda; class Insecta; order Trichoptera; family Hydropsychidae; genus Arctopsyche; species Arctopsyche grandis. Next base: position 12,239,325 of record NC_135355.1, read on the forward strand.
TAAACTGTAAATATGTATGTATGTATATAAAATGTGTGGGATTTCAATCGAAAAGATTTCAATGATTGGGATTTCAATCAAAATTAAGATCCCGGCTTAAACTAATGTAATTAAATATATTACTAAGAGGCTTGGGCCGTGTAAGTACGTATGTAATGGTATAAAGTCGGTACAATTACTAATATAAAAACTGCAATTTCACTGACTTCATATAAAAACATTCGGATGTGACCAACCCACAACTTTATTTATGTATTTGAGGAATATAAGAAGGATATAAAAAAATCAAAAATCAAACATATGTATTTATGTACATACATACACGTTCACACATACCGGCTATATGCATTTTCGATACAAATTGAACACAAATGTAGGGAAACTTACACAACACAAAAGTTCTATTTCCGGTTTACGAATTCCGACCAAACCTTATCAACTCTATGTTAGTACAAAAAGAATATAAATATAAATTTTCAGCTTAACATTTTCAGGGGTGTGGAAAGAATCGTAACAAATCACAACATTTTTGACTTTTATAAAAGGAAAAAATCCCACTTCCGGTTTATTATATTTAGTGATTTATTTTTTTTTCAACAATTCAAGTATAATTGATACAACAATTATACTTGAATTTTTACGTGAAGATTATGTCGAAGGGGTCGAAGAAAATAGTGGAAGAAAAATTGAATAAGAGTAAACTGCCACGGTTAACGGATGCTTACCAACTTTTATCTAACTTTTATTAAACTCTACACTCTAAATATGATATTTCAGTTCAATAAACCGAAGTATTTCTGAGAAAAACATAAAAAACCTTGATTCTCTAGAGTAAAAGTACTACTTCGGTTTAGGAAAAAATATTGGTTGCATCACATGCAAATAACGATATATTTTTATGCGGGCTCTTCACTCGCATCGTTCGCGGCCGCGAACGCCGTGTGTGTGAGTCGAAATGTGAGTGTGTGCGTTTTACGCGTTAATTTCGCGCGTTATTCCTTTCCCCGTGTTTAGTCCCGCGAAAGAGGATTCCCAAACGTTCACGAACGCATCCAACGCGTGTTCGCGAATTGATTTCAACGGGTGGTTTCGAAAAGGAATTGAAACTCGAATAAAAATAAAGTTAAAGATATTATAGACATATAGACTGCGCCCCCTTCGGGGCCCCATGCGGCTGAGCTCCATAAGGCTGCGCCCCATAAGGCTGCGCCCCATAACGCTGTGCCCCATAAGGCTGCGCCCCATAAGGCGGCGCCCCATAAGGCTGCGCCCCATAAGGCTGCGGCCCCTTCGGGGCCCCACGGGGCTGCGCCCCTTGTGGCGCCCCGGGCGGGTCCCCATGAAACTACTCGCCTTGCGCCCCCGCGGGGGTGAATCCATTGAATCGAAAAAAATCAAATCGGCGCCTATGGATCGAAAAAAAAAATAAATCTAATCACGTGTTCGATGACGTCACCGATCTACGGACGACGAACGAAGGATACATACAAAGTCTCTTTCCAAATTATATATTAGATATTAATATATGGTTTGCCTATGATGCAATGGACTCTTTTCTTGGGAAAGGCGTATTTAGTACGAAAAATACAATTAATTCTGTAAGTATATTTATTTATTTATCTACAAAATACTTTATTTACAAAATATTTCCATTCTCGTGTGTGAGTGTTCGCGTTTCGCGGCTGGAGGCGTGCCCCATTCTTGGCGGGGAACTTCCAAATTGCAACACTTCCAGTGGCGTAATTACCATTGTGCATAAATGATACAAAGCATACGGGCCATGCTCGATATGAAACAATTTCACCGTACACCACTGCTAAGGCGTGGCAAGTAGGCGTGTCAATAACAAATCAGGCGTGTAGCCCTCGAGTAGAAACATCGATTGCAAAAACGAGATCTTACTCTAAAGTTTAGACGAAGCCACTTTGGTGTTTGATCGTATATATGAGAATGTTAGTAAATTACGAAATTCATACGAAGAAATAAAATCAGAAGCGAACAAACTGGCCAGGAAGTGGGAGAAATTTTTGCATCAGGGCCCAAAATTCTAGCTACGCCATTGGCACGAACAAAGTAATAATACTAATAATATGTTAGTAAAAAGCTGCCACTTCACTCGCAGATTCGCGGCGCGATTTCGCGCTGTGTTCGCACGCGAGTGAAGAGCCCGCATTAAAGACTAGGAAAGGAATTTAAAATAACAGTTTTTGTATTACTTTCTGCAACTCCTCTTCATCAATATGCAGCAAAAAAATGCGATTTCGTCAATAGATAACATTATGAGGAGAATCATTGTAAATGTGGAGTACAAATGAACATTTTTTTTATACCTGGAGTAGATTTCATAATTCAAAAAATCGATAAAAACGGATTTTTATTTCTTCTTCAAGCTTTTCAACATATCAAGAGGACTTCAAATAATAGTAGGGAATACAAATAAAAATGTTTTTTTTTTATTTTAATATTTAATGGGACCCCCTTTATTTTTAATAAATAGTTTTATTGGTTTAAATAGTTATTCATATTATTTTTTTAATAATTCATCACTAATTTCATTGTAGTATACATCATAAATAATGTATTTTAATTATTTTATTATTTAATTATTTTATTCAAAATTTATCAGGTTAAATTTTGATTCATCTGAAAAAGTGATTGTCTCCCAATCTTGAACTGTCCAATTTTTCTTCTCTTTGGCCCACCAAAAACGATCATCCTTCATTTTCTACGTGAGGAGGGTTTTTTTTTGCACGGCGCCGTTATAATAGACCAAGTTCATTTAGTTTATATTGAACTGTTCTAAGGCTAACGGGTTTTTCCAACCATTGAACTCAGACCTAATTTCTGACGTAGTTTTGAAACTGTTTTGAAGTAAAATTCTCTTTAAAATCCGTTCGTCTCGAGAAGTCAGTTTTTTTGCCATTTTTCCTCTTTCGACAGGTGTTATGTCCATTATTTTTTTATACTTCTTAAAAAATATAATTATTGTAGGTAGAATGCGTCCCCGTTCATCGATAAATTTCCTCAAAAGAATAATTTTCCTCCCAGAAAGTGACAATTTTTGATTTCTCGGCGATCGACAAAAAAATCACATTTTACGCTCAACGCTCGCAACACTAAAAAAAAACACGCACTACTTGAAAGTCTGGGGGAAACTGACTTTAAAACTTTTTGGCAACAATACGTTGAGGTATGCTGAAAACAGCTGTAAAAGTATAAACACAAAATTGCCAGAAAGTGAGACCCAATAGGGCGAAAAATGGGTCATTCCGGTAAAATTTGTGACCGACAAGCTTCGCTTTGCGCTGGGTGTATGTATTGAACAATACGGAAAAGAAATTAAATTAAAAATTGACGTCAAAACTCGATGGAACAGCATGTTTTACATGTTGCAGCGATTTTTTGTTGAATGTTTTGTTTTCATATTGCAGCGAAGTTAAAAACTGTATTTTAAAGTCATTGATTGATGTGGATTCACCCGTTTCATTTGAAGAGAAAGAAGTTGAATTGATTCATAATTTGGTGAAAACGCGAGAATCTGTATATTAGTGTATTAATAATAATAATAATAATTAAATTCAGTACTATATAATAAAAATAACAAATATAATAATATATAAATACTGTGTATTGTATTTTTTTTCGTTTTATTTTGTTATTTATACTTGTGTTTTATTATATATGATTATTACTAATATTTTAAGTATATTTGTATTTACGTGTATTTTTTGAAATAAATACAAAAATATTCAATTGAAATTTTTTTTCTTATACATTCAATTTCCGATCCCGGGATAGGAAATTTCCAGCACCGCAATCCCGGTGCTGAAAAAACCTTCTGGGATTGGATGCCCTAATTATGACTAACTGTATCGAAAGCTTTCTAGTAATCGACGAAACCTAGGCACAATAGTCGTTGATATTCGTTGGTGCACTCGATAAGCTCGCCAACTACATACTTGGAGGTGGTCCATTGTGCTGAAATTTGCCCTAAGCCCTGCCTGTTATATAAGTTGGTTTTCGTCGAGGATATTCTTCAACCTTTCTGTAATAATCTTTGTGAAGAGCTTATAAACCGCTGAAAGTAGACTAATGGGTCGGTAGTTCTTGATTTTGCATTTATCCCCTCTTTGTGGATACATATTTTATTTAATTCATACATGTACATACATATGTACATATGTGTATACCAGGAAAGCCTAGCAGGTTAACCCCAATGCGCTAATACATATAATAATACGTGTGTAATATATATTATATAACTACACTAATACTATTTTTAATACTTTACATACATAATAAAATATGTATGTATGTAATGCATAGGTATATTAGATGTGTGGTGTGGTACCCACATAAGAAATTTACATATTATTATTGTAAATGACTGGAGTTATAATTTTTTCGGAGTTATAATTTAAGTAAAAAAAATCATGTTTTATTTTATGCTAAATCGTTTACTAAGATTTTTTTCACGTTGAAAATCGAGAGATTTTTAGATTGACATTTAACGATTCATAAAATTTTAAACTCCATATTTAGCCGCTTAAACAGCCAAAACTTACAATTTTATTACGTATGTATCTATATAAATTAAGCTTAACGGTGTTGAATATGTGCAGTCGTTAATATTGAAAATATCGTGAAAATTAAAATAACGGGTTTTTGTAAAAAAAATTTTGCGAAATTTTGCGATTTTGCGAAATTTACTTACATATTACGTTGTAAAATACCGTGCGAATAAAAATAAATTCTGAAATATTTCCGGAAAATAGTCTCATATTCTTTCGACTCACACCACTACACTTTATGTTAAAAATAAACAAAAACGCAAGGTCTTTCGTATCCTTTCGGGACAGCCAAATGTCCCGGTTATAGATACCTGCTCAATGACCCCGCAATTACGAAACTGTAAAAAATGTATGATTTCAAACAATGAACATATGTTTTTTTTTATCATTATTTGCAATTTAATTTCAATTGATTTAATAGGTTGAAATTATACGAACATAAATTTGTTGTTTTTATAAACAAATGAATCAAAATTTTTCTCAATCTTCTTTGGCAAATAAGATAATTATAATATTGAAATAATAATAACTTAGTAATCTGAAAAAAAGACAGGAAATACTAGTTTAAAAAAGAAGGATCTTAAATTTAATTTGTTTAAGTGTACGCTTTTTACGAGATATTACAAGTTTATCATTCCAGATACTACAAGTGTATCATTCTTGTAATATCTGGATGTATGTACCTTTTCATGTCTGTACCTGTCCCTATGCAATTCTTATACGAACAGACTAAAAGGCGATGATTGCACCTAAATATTTTGTAAAATGTAAATAATAAAAAAACATTATCAAATACGATTTCGGATATCAAATGAGGGGGGGGGGGTGTACAATTAAATGGCCCAGTTTAGATGTCAATAAATTTAAATAAATTCCAATTAAATGTCAATAAATTTCGAATGAGTGACCAAGAGAAATCAGTTGTGTAATCGACGCCCAGCGTCAATTATCCTTCCAAAATCATCGGTTTATATACATATGTACAATGGGAAAAAGACAAAAGAGTTGATATACATATGTATATTATAGATGCATGTATGCATGTCTCAATTCTACGAAGTTAAAGCCCGAAAACTTAAAGGAACGACCGTAATTTGTCGCGTCATCTGATAAACGTAAACGTGAATTTTTCCTCAATGGATTTACATATTTATCATTTGGGACGGTTGAAAAATGGCACAAAAGAGTTGACATTCGCCGCGATTCCCCGATAAAAGTTATATCCATTATTTAAATGAGAAGTAACCAAAATTTGAACGGCTGCAATTAAAGTGTTTTCAAGTATTATGCATATGTATTTAAAATAAAAAAATTAAAACAATTTCCAAATATTTGAAAATGCTTCTTTGAATAGTGACTTATAGTTAGTCACCGGAGCCTGAGGGGGCCGTGTATTCTTCAAAGGTTGTAATTGCATTGTTAAAGATTTGCCGAACAATGGATAGCACTGTGACTATCCTACCTCTACTTATAGTATACTGGACTTCCTCAAACTGTGTTCTGCGCAAGTGTGCAGGGGTTTGGCAAAGGAATATCAATATATTTAACACAAAAATGTAGTCAAAAACATTCGGGTTCCTGACTTAAAATTAAAAAAAATGTATATATATATATATATATATATATATATATATATATATATATATATATATATATATATAAATATATATATATATATATATATATATATATATATATATATATATATATATATATAAATATATATATATATATATATATATATATATATATATATATATATATATATATATATATACGTATATATATATATATATATATATATATATATATATATATATATATATATATATATATATATATATATATATATATATATATATATATATATATATATATATATATATATATATATATATATATATATATATATATATATATATATATATATATATATCATCATCATCATCATCATCATCATCATCATCATCATCATCATCATCATCATCATCATCATCATCATCATCATCATCATCATCATCATCATCATCATCATCATCATCATCATCATTTACAGCCATTCGCCATCCACTGCTGGATGAAGGCCTCTCCAACACGCTTCCACTCGTCTCTGTTTTGCGCAACACTCATCCATCTCATTCCGCACATTTTCCTAATTTCGTTCACCCATCTTCCTTGCGGTCTTCCTTTTACTCTTTTGCCTTCTCTCGGGTACCATTCAAGCACTTCTTTTGTCCACCTTTCGTCCATCCTCCTAGCTACGTGACCCGCCCATTGCCATTTCAATCTCTTCACTCTATCCACTATGTCCACTACCCTTGTCATATTTCTCACCCACGTGTTCCGCTTCCTGTCTTTCCTCGTTATGCCAAGCATACAGCGTTCCATACTTCTTTGAGTGCATTGGATTTTATTTTGCATCTTGGCGTTCAGTGTCCAAGTTTCACATCCATACGTCATCACTGGCAAAACGCATTGATCAAAGATCCTTTTCTTCAGGCAGAGTGGCATTTTTGATTTAAAAACAGCATTCATCCGTCCAAATGCACTCCACCCTAATTTCATACGTCTCTTTATCTCTTCATTTTTACTACCAGACATGTCAATTATTTGACCTAAATATAAATAATTATTTACTACTTCTACTGGTTTATCATCTAAGGGGATGCTATCAGGCATGCAATAACTATTGAACATTAGTTTAGTCTTATCTACGTTAATTTTTAATCCTACTTTTCTACTTTCCCTGTCTAGCTGTGTTAGTCTGATAAGTAGGTCAGCTGAATCACGAGCTACTAAAACTATATCGTCTGCGAACCGAAGGTGACTCAAAAAGCGACCATTGATGCTTACTCCGGCTGTATCCCAATCCAATTTCCTGAAAACTCCCTCAAGCACCGCATTGAATAACTTGGGCGAGATTGTATCTCCTTGTCTTACTCCTTTTCCTATGCTAAATCTATCTGTACCTGAAAAAATTTTAACCGAAGCTGTGGCATTCTTATATATTGCAGCTAACAGTCCCACATAGGGTTCCGGCACTCCCTGTGTTTTTAGAGCGTTAAGTACTGCATTATGACTAACTGTATCGAAGGCTTTCTCATAATCGACGAAACCTAGGCACAATGGCCGTTGATATTCGTTGGCGCGCTCGATTAGTTCACCAACTACTTGGAGGTGGTCCATTGTGCTGAAATTTGCCCTAAACCCTGCCTGCTCTATAGGTTGGTTCTCGTCGAGGATATTTTTCAGCCTTTCTGTAATAACCTTCGTGAAGAGCTTGTAGACCGCTGAAAGTAGACTAATGGGTCGGTAGTTCTTGATATCGCTTTTGTCGCCTTTTTTGTGTATTAAAATGATAGTTGCGTTATTCCATCCTTCTGGTATAGCTTGGTTCTGGATGCATTTGCTGAAAAGCCTAGCTAAGATATTAATTAGGGGGGGGCCGCCACATTTTAGTAAGTCAATGGGAATATTATCTTCCCCTGGGGTTTTACCGTTCTTTGCAGTTTTTAGCGCGGCCTCTACTTCGCTAGGCAATACTGCAGGAACCCTTTGGCCGTGTGTCGATTCCAGAGCGGGGAATTGGCCGTTGTCGTTCTCGTATAGTTTTGCATAGAACGTGTAAACTCTGTCTATGATTTCTTCTCTATTCCTAATTATTACTCCGCTCTCTGATCTGATTGCGATCATTTGGTTTTTGCCTAAGAAAAGATCCTGTTTGCACTTTTTCAGGCTACGGTTATTTTTAATGGTATTTTCTATTAGCTTGCTGTTAAAATCCCTGACATCCCTGACTATTCTCTTTTTAATTTCCTTATTTACTAGATTGTATTCTTGCTTATTATTTTCCCTATCTAAATTCCTTTTATGCTTAATTAGGTTTTTTGTTTCCGCTGAAATTTTGCTTAATTTAATCTGTTTCCTGAATCCACCTAATTTCTTACCTGTTGAGGTTAGAACCGAACTAATTACAGTGTTCAATTCCTCGATGTCTGCTTCTGGGTTTAATTTCCCGTATCGATTTCCAAGTTCGAGTTCGAATTCCTTTTTCCTAGACCTTAGTTGAGCGAAATCTGGAGAGTTACTGCATCCATATATATACATATATATATATATATATATATATATATATATATATATATATATATATATATATATATATATATATATGTATATATATATATATATGGGAGTTCGGTCTTTCGCGTCATGCGGGGAAGACCGAATCACCAAACTTAATGAACCGGGAGTGAGATTTTCTCCTCTTAGAAAGGTCAAAAATGTTGTCGCCTGGATCCTGTCCACAACCCTGAATGTATTAAGCTGAAAAATTATATTTGTGTTCTTTATGTACTAACTTAGAGTTGCTAACGTTTTGGTCAGAATTCGTAAACCGGAAGTAGTATTTTTTTAAAACAATATTTCATTATTTTATTTTGACCATTTCAATTATTTTTATCCTCTTGATATTTAATGTGTATGATAATTATTCTGATTTTAAATAATAAAAATAATTTGAACAAAATCCGACAACCGGAAGTAGAACTTTTGTCTTGTACAATTTTCCATATATTTGCGCTCAATTTGTATCATAGTTATTAGTTCAATATCGAATTTTGTTTTGTAACCTTCTTATATATATATATATATATATATATATATATATATATATATATATATGTATATATATATATATATATATATATATATATATATATATATATATATATATATATATATATATATATATATATATATATATATATATTTATAATTTAGATTCAAATTTAGTTAATCCAGTAGAAACTCAGTCTGATCTTGGAGTATTTATCACTTCCAATTTAAAATGGTTAACTCATGTTAATTGTATGACCGAAATTGTTATTCTTTTCTGTACCATATAAAACGTGTTTTTATTTGTCCGAATTTCAAGATTTGACAAAAATTTATAAAACATATTTACGACCAAAAACTCACGTGTTGAGGCTACAATAGGAATAGTATGAAAATGAAAAAGATATAGGCGCTTAAACAATTAAACTTCAACAAGACAAGTGGATGGCTAAACAAATAGGGCAACTACCTATTAAACGTCATCATATAATAAAATAAAATCACCAAACTTAATGAACCGGGAGTGAGATTTTCTCCTCTTAGAAAGGTCAAAAATGTTGTCGCCTGGATCCTGTCCACAACCCTGAATGTATTAAGCTGAAAAATTATATTTGTGTTCTTTATGTACTAACTTAGAGTTGCTAACGTTTTGGTCAGAATTCGTAAACCGGAAGTAGTATTTTTTTAAAACAATATTTCATTATTTTATTTTGACCATTTCAATTATTTTTATCCTCTTGATATTTAATGTGTATGATAATTATTCTGATTTTAAATAATAAAAATAATTTGAACAAAATCCGACAACCGGAAGTAGAACTTTTGTCTTGTACAATTTTCCATATATTTGCGCTCAATTTGTATCATAGTTATTAGTTCAATATCGAATTTTGTTTTGTAACCTTCTTATATTCCTCAAATATATAGATAAAGTCATGGGTTGTTTACACCTGAATTTTTTTTATTACTTAAAATCGCTATACATATTTATTATACACATTAAATATCAAGAAAATTAAAATACTTTAAAAGGTCACAATAAAATAATTAAATATTTTTTTAAATAAAATAACTACTTCCGGTTTACAAATTCCAACCGAAACATTATCAGCTTTAAGTTAGTATATAAAAAATACAAATATAAATTTTTAGATTGATACACTCAGGGGTGTGGAAAGAATAGTGGCCACAAAATTTTTGACCTTTCTAAGGGGAAAAAAACCCACTTCCGGTATATTAAATTTAGTGATAATTTTATTTTCATCATATTGATACAAGAAATATACTTGAATTTTTTCGTGAAGAGCACTCATGTTTAAGGGGTCGAAAAAAATAGTGGAAGACAAATTGAACAAGAAAAACTTCCGGTTGACGCATGCTTACCAAATTTTATACATAACTTGGTATTAAGCTTAAGCTTCTAGATATTTCAGTTCAATAAACTAAAAGAGAAAAACATAAAAACCTCGATTCTCTAGAGTAAAAGTACTACTTCCGGTTCAGGTAAAAATATTCAAAAAATATTAGGGTATAAATTTTAGAATTTCTACTACATATGAAAAAAATTCAGTCTGATTCGGTTAGCGGTTTGGGAGATAATTGAATTCAAAAACTTAAAAAAAAGAGGAAATCTATAAGGGGAGGTAACATTTTCAGTCAACTTAAAAATTTGAAAAAAATTTACGTCGTATTGATAAGAATTTTAGTAACCGATACTATGTTTCAGTTCCATAGGACTAACGGTGTTTAAAAAATCCGCAAAATACACAAACACACACACAGACATATGTACACACACACACAGATACACAGACGATCACATATTTTTTCTGGATCATGAATACGTGATCAGTGATCGATTCTGAGTTCGAATCAGTCAAAATCTCGAGTTCGAATTTTTGTATGATCACAAAACTTTATCTCTTGCTACTACGTAAATACTAGATAAAGTAAAAACCGCATTCATTCGACCAAATGTGTGCACTTCATACGTGTCTTTATTTCTTCTTCATTACTACCGGACATGTCAATTACACTGTTCGACACGAAAAATGGTTCAGAGACGAGATATGACTTTTCTTATAGATCTAAGCCCAGTAAATACGAATCTGGTAATAAAAAATGTTGAATGGCTCGAGATTCGGAGATGTATGTATGTACATACGTAATGTGATTTTTGAATCGCTCGATTTTTCTATATCTTGGTGTTTTTCGGTCGATGTCTCAAAATCTGTCAATTTTCTGTTCAAAATGAATATTGTAATCTATAGTCGGGTATTCTATCTTTCATTTGTAGTACTTTTCAGCTTTCAAATCTCTCTAAGTAGTCGTGCAGTTCAAATCAAAAGTAAAAAGTACGTATTTTCACTTGGGATTTTTTCCCACTTTTAATACTATTTTATATTGAGTATTTTCTATTGAAACATGTTTATGTGGATAGTGTTCTGGCCACACTATTTTTTCGTTTAAAATGATTTATTGGAAGTGTGCTGAATTTTAAAATCGCTAAAATTTCGAGCTAAAAGCTCATACTATTATTTACTCGTATTTACACGAATCTGAATTGAATTAATAAGAATAATATATTAAATTGTCTTTATATGAGAATTAAATAAAATTACGCTTAGAAAAATCAGCTGATAACTAAAAATAAAATTATCACTGTTTGATCTATGTACATGTGTTGGTTAGAAAGTTTGTTATGAAGGAATAAACAATGACATTTGAGGTTATGAGTTGCTGCCGGCAATATGTATACTCACTTATACTGGAAACCTTACAGTTTATAGTAATAGTTTATTAATAATAATATTGCTTTAAGAATAGTTTATCAATGTATGATTGTCCATAAATGAGTTTATGTATTTACAGAAATGAACTTTTCAATCATCAGATAAATTAAATCAGGTGATAACTAAAAATAATTGTATGTGATGTATGTATGTAAGCTTATTGTAAAAAACTAAATGTATGTAAGCTTATTGTAAATCATATTAACAATTAGATACAACATAACTTCTTATTGAATACTTATCTCGCAGATAAAACTCCGTGATGATATATACTTTAAGCCGTGAAATGTCAAATTTGACACATTTGGCCATAAATCAATATATATCGTGTATTACCCTACAAGAAGCTAAACGCCAAATTTGAAATTTATATATACATATGAGAGTTAAAACTATAAATATTTATATATTAGAGATAACGAGAACCAATAAAGCAAATTTCATAAAATATAGAGTGAATTATAGGCGTTTTAACAATTAAAATCTTATATCGCCATATCAAGGCGAACAGGTTGTGGAAGATACGGGACGAACGCTTATTAAACGTCAGGGAGATTTACTTTCCGCGTGTTTAAAACGCGTTGTATACGATATTTTATCTCCAACGTAATGGCAGACGATACATTAACGTGTATTGATGACCAAAATGAGCAATATGGCAAAGTATGAACACGATCGGATAAGAGATAAAAATGATCACTGACACGAAAGCCATGTGAAACGTAAAGGAGGTATGTACAAAACATATTTCATTGGATGAAAATATATTGGATGAAATCTTTGAAAGATGTAAATTTAAATATCAACATATATTTCATTTCAGTTATCGAACGTTATAATGTTTTGTGTAGTGAGCTTTTATTGCATAAAAATTTGTTTATTTGTATGGTAATTTAATGTTTAAAAAACGGATACTATTTTTTTGTGGAATTTAGGCCCACTTTAAATATTATTTTTACCACTTTAAATATTTACGTCAAGTTTAATTATGCATATTCAGATGTAAGAATTACAATGCGTTTATTGTACATATATTTAAAGAAATATTTTTCTGCCTGCGTCGGCAAAAAAAAAATCATGCATTTGTTATGTTCGTGCGCCTCAGGCGATTTTATCTTATTTTTCCGGAGATTTATTTCAGGCGGGTTTTTAAGTCGTCATTTATTTTTTTTTGTATTTTTATTTACACACTCTGGTCCCTGATACTTGGCACAACACCCTACATGCATGTATGTAAGACCACATAAATTCCTCACAAATAAGGAGTAATTACACTGAGCAACAAAAAATCACGTTTTTGAGTTACCAGAGCGGAGACTAGCCAATCTTTACTAAATTGGACACACTGACTTCGAATATGATATTGATTTTTGTTCACAGAGTACAGCGGTCGGACTACATGCCATCTCGCTTGCACCCAAATATTACGCGCTACAACCATATACACAACGAAAGCATTTAAATTGCAATTACCGCTTGAGTTAGCACGTTTAGATAAAAAAAAAATATTGAGATAGAAAACCAATCCTTATAAACGTGGTGGAATAGAAAATTTGCCAAATAAATGAAAAATAGCACGGAAAAAAAATCCGTAAAAAAAAATATATTTTGACTTTTAAAATTCGCTACACAATTAATTAGAAGTATTTTAAAGCAATAAAATATAACAATTAATAGGAAAAATATCTAACTATTGATTTCAATACTCACTTTGAGCGTAACAATCCTAAATTTTGAGTTAAAGACCGCAAAAGCCAAAAAACTGTAAAAATCGCGGATTTTTTTAAACGCTCATATCTCGTAAACGATCACCCACCAACAAAAATCAATATCATATTTGAATTCAGTGCGTCAAACTTAGTAAAGATTGGCCAGTCTCCGCTCTGGTATTTTTTTTTGTTGCTCAGTGTTATTAGCTCAATTGTATTAGACCGGCTTAACTATAAACAATCGTTTCAATCATATATGTACATATGTGTCCTTATGTATCGTCTTTTGATCAAGTTTTCATAGTATTTGATTTCCATTTAATTCGAACATATGTATGTATGTGTATGTATTAATTTATGTATGAATGTGTACATGGCTTCGTTAATACTTATATATAAAGAGCGGACCAACATTGCGCCGTTCTTTGTTCATTGTTCGCCGTGCTTTGTTAATTTTTATTATGAACCTTTTTTTATGCTCTCTAGCTTTGTAGTTTGCCCTGTTTCCTGGAAAATAGACCCAAAACGCCCTATTTCCTAGAAAAAGCACGCTTCCGGTCCTACCTCTACTTATGTATATATTTCTTAGTGGTGATCTCCAATATTCCCTCTAATGGTGCGTACGCACCAAGGGCCGGGCCGCACATTGCTACTTTGTCGGCCGATTAGTTGCGCGACACGAAAAAATGTATGGAAATGTGTGCGACAAACGAGTTGACGGGTGTGGCATGTCCCATCTACCTGCATGTATTGGTCTGGTCGCTCTCAACCAAGTCGCTCGCAAGTCGCACGGTGCGGCCCGGCCCCAAGCCAACCGCAGGCCAACTTAGCTGAAACCAGTAGCGTACAAAATATCGAAATAAAAATTAAATTAAAACTTTTATTATTATATTGAAATTAAATTCAAATATCAAAATAAAATTATAATTATTATATTAAAATTAAAATTAAATATTGAAAGTTAAAACAGAAAATATTTTTATTGGCCTCTATATTGGAGAACTATGGACCAGATACTAGCGAGAGGCGATGAGGAGGATATGAAGGTTTAATATAACAACTGCTACCTGCTTCGGGCTACCAATGGGTTGCAGCGCGTCGCCTCACTTTGAGGCCATTCTCAGGATGAGAGCGGCCTCTCTACGTCTTCATGTATTTTTGTCGTCCAATTATCTTTTTGCTGCCGCGTCTTCTTATTTGCACTCTTCACTGTATGTTTGATGAATGGAACTACTCCACCAACCGACTCAAATAGACATTAAATTGATTAATTAATTAATTATTATTATCTATTATTATTATTATTTTATTTTTTAATATTATTCAATACTATTGTATTTATAATCTATATATTATTTATATGGACGATGGGGATTGCACTATTCTCCCTATCGTCTGGAATAAGAAAGTTATTATTATTATTATTATGTCCAAGTTCACAATCGACACTTGATGCTTGATTTTCACAAATATCGTAAAAGCGGATAGTTGTTTAAATTTTTCGTCTTTTAGACTTTAAATGAAAAACAATCTAAAATTTAGAGCATAAAAAACTACATAGTACATACATATATGTTTTAACCCGCTGTCACAAATATCTGAATTTGATTTATGTAAAATCTGTAAAAAATTATGTATCAGTCTAAATCCATAAATGTCTCTATGGATTAATTAATTGTTAATGGTTGTGGCTATTTGCAGGTACTATATCTGCGAATTATAGGCTATTTGCAGATAGTATATCTGCGAATTATTGGCTATTTCCAGATACAATATCTTTGAAATCAGGTTCAATGCATAAGAAATAATCAAATGACTTGTCTATATAACGACATCAAAATTGTTCTGAATTATCGTAATATCGTGATTTTATTCTTAAATTTTAAATCTGCTATTTTCAAATGGCTTGATATTTTCAAGTTTGTTGACAAAATTTATAAAAACATTGTTTCACGCATTCGTAATCTTTAAAAGTTTGTCCTTTTGTGAATTCGAAAATTTCTTCCATTCTGATGATTCTTAAATTATTAAATAAATGTTAATTAATTGAAATCTTAATTATTTTTATCAGATTTCAATGGCTACGCCACTGGTAGGTATTATACGTTGTATATAATAATAATTTTCTAACTGTTAATAATATTAACTAATTTGGAGTACTTTTTTTACTCTACGCCACTTTACGAGTTCGAACAAAAGTTTTAAGAAGCTTAAAACAAAATTTTAACAGTAAAAACGCTGACAGTGACAGTTCACGCGCATGCGCAGAAGGCTTGGTAGGCCTTTCTGGTATGGTATGGTATGGTATGGTAAGTGCGTATAGGGAAGGTTTACCGGTTTATAAAATTTGACGGTAAATTGAAATCCCCAGTAGGTAGTAACAATAGATAAAGTTTTGTGATCATACCAAAATTCTAACTCGAGATTTTGACTGATTCGAACTCAGTATCGATCACTGATCACGTTTGCATGATCTAGAAAAAATGTTTGTGTATCTGTATATTTTTTGAACACCGCTAGTCTTATCGAACTGAAAGTAAATAATACATTAAGTCGTTTTTTTGTTTTTCTCATGAACCTTTCGGTATATTGAAATGAATTTTAATATATAGTTTACTCTTGTTCGATTTTTCTTTCACTATTTTTTTCGACTTTTAAAATTTCTGCTCTTGACGAGAAAATTACTGTAGCAAATGTGATGTAAACAAAATGTGATGTGATGTGACAAATTAATTAATTTCAAAAGTCCTTTCGATGGATTTTAAATATAAATAGATACACATGTATGTACATACATATACGTATACATTTCAACATTTTTCCCAAACTTGTATGCCCCTTCGGGTTTTTAACGGTAGCGATTTATATAAATCACTATAAGATAAGATTGACGCCGAAGTGGTAGGTTTCTTTTTGTTTCTTCGAAATGTATCATAATTGATGTTTACTGCACTCGAAAGCAAATATATGTAAGAGATAAAATTCGAGACGGAAAAACCCAACGTATTATGAGTATACAAATTCGCAAGATTAAGAGATGCTCTGACAATTAAATATTCACAAAAATATGTATAAGCAGAGTACCTCAGGTCAATTTAAAAATATGTATATATAAAGCAACGAAATTTATTTGAAAACATTATTATATTAAGTACATATGTATGTATGTATGTATGTATGTATGTATGTATGTATGTATGTATGTATGTATGTATGTATAGGTAAGTACATACATATGTAGTTATTAATATGTTATTTTATTACAAATAAATTTATTGAGGAATATTATATGTACAAAAAAGCGTTGTACATAATTTCCAATTATCTTCTTCAATACATCAAAACTAAAAAAATATTG
This sequence comes from Arctopsyche grandis, assembly GCF_051622035.1. Classification (NCBI taxonomy): domain Eukaryota; kingdom Metazoa; phylum Arthropoda; class Insecta; order Trichoptera; family Hydropsychidae; genus Arctopsyche; species Arctopsyche grandis. Next base: position 12,256,372 of record NC_135355.1, read on the forward strand.
TACATAATCATTAAGATTATTCGGAAAAACTCGCACTGAAATAAATCTCAATAGTTAATAATCACTTGTACATGATTGTGAATAATTTTATTTAAAACTTTTTGTTTTATTCGCATCATTATTGTATTGATTGATATTATTGATAACAAATGAAACGTTAAATATTCACGTACAATATTTGCCTAGTGTGAAGCTCGCCGTTACTCGATGTAAAATTACAAAATATGCATATGTAAATATAATATACGTATATTGTAATTTTTGTAATTTTAATCACCATAAATATATTATTGTGATCAGATGATCAAAGATACACCAATATATTTACATCAAAGTGTAATCAAAGATATACCAAGAAAGCCCTCAAAGACTTTTAATTTCAAAATAATTACGGGAACATTAAAAAAAAATTCGGGTGTGACCAACCCATGACTTTATCTATATATTTGAGGAATATAAGAAGGTTACAAAACAAAATTCGATATTGAACTGATGACTATGATAGCGTTACAAATTGAGGGCAAATGTATGGAAACTTGCACAAAACAAAAGTTCTACTTCCGGTTGTCAGATTTTGTTCAAATTTTTTTTATTACTAAAAATCACTATCAGTATTATACTCATTAAATATCAAGAAAATAAAAATAATTTTACAGGTCAAAATAAAATAATGAAATATTGTTTTAAAAAAAAATACTACTTCCGGTTTACGAATTCTGACCAAAACCCTACCAGATCTAAGTTAGTACATAAAAAATATAAATATAAATTTTCAGCTTAATACGTTCAGCGGTGTGGACAGAGTAGTGGGCACAACATTTTTGACCTTTCTACGAGGAAAAAAATCCCACTTCCGGTTCATTAAATTAAGTGATTTTTTTTTATTTTTACTTAAAATTACGATTTTTATTATACAAAATAAATATCAAGAAGCTTAAAACAATTTAAAAGGTCAAAATAAAATAATGAAATATTGTTTTAAAAAAAAATACTACTTCCGGTTTACGAATTCTAACCAAAACCCTACCAGATCTAAGTTAGTACATAAAGGATAGAAATATTAATTCTCAGCTTAATACGTTCAGGGATGTGGACAGAGTAGTGGGCACAACATTTTCAACCTTTCTAAGAGAAAAAAATCCCACTTCTGGTTTATAAAATTTAATATTTTTTTTTATTTTCATCACATTGCTACAAGAATTATACTTCAATTTTTTTGTGACGAACACACATGTTTAAGGGGTCGAAAAAAATAGTGGAAGAAAAATCGAACAAGAGTAAACTGCCACTTCCGGTTGACAGATGCTTACTAAATTTTATAAATAACTTGATATTAGACTTAAACTTCTAGATATGAAATTTCAGTTCAATAAATCAAAAAGTTTTTAGAAAAACATAAAAAACCTCGATTCTCTAGAGTAAAAGTACTACTTCCGGTTCAGATAGAAATATTTAAAAAATATTAGGTTATAAAAATTATTATTTCTATTATATTTAAAAAAATTTCAGTCTGATTCAGTTAGTGGTTTGGGAGATAATTGAATTCAAAAACTTAAAAAAAAAGAGGACACCTATAAGGGGAGGTACCATTTCCGGTCAACTTAAAAATTTGAAATTTACGTTATGTCTATAAGAATTTCAGTGACCGATACTAAGTTTCAGTTCGATAGGACTAACGGTGTTTAAAATATCTCCAAAATACACACACACACACACACACACAGACACACACGCAGACACACACACACAGACACACACACTCACACACATTTTTTCTAGATCATGAAAACGTGATCAGTGATCGATTCTGAGCTCGAATCAGTCAAAATCTCTAGTTCGAATTTTCGCATGATCACAAAACTTCATCTATTGTTACTACGTACATAGATAAAGTAAAAATTACGATTTTCTGAAAATAACGGGGGAAGCCATACAAACATCCATTGCGAGCATGGCTCGTTAATTAGTCAAAACTTACCATACTCGACCCAAATAAACTTCAATAGGTGAACATCTGTCATCAAGCGGAGAAAGATGGGGTACCTCGGACACATGATACGGGGTTCTAAATACGAATTTCTCCGTTTGATAACCATGGGAAAAATAGAAGGCAGAAAATGAATTGGCAGGAAGAAGTTTTTTTGGCTTTGAAACATGCGCATGTGAACCGATATGTACATAGATATACATACATATGTATGTACATGTAAAGACAGCAGTATAGCTCGGTGGTTGCGTAATGCTAACCACCAAGAGGTCACGAGTTCAAGCTCTGGCTTGACTTTAATTGAAAATGTATTTTGAGTATTTCTGCAGTGCTGTTGTTCAGATTTGGATATTCGTCCCTAAGCCGATCGTTTCTTATCAGAGTTTGTCAATTTGCAAATCTGATTTCAATGAAACGGTTTCTCATCAAATTGGTAAACCAACCTACCTACTACCATTACCTACTATTTGTCATCACAATTTACATTTAATTTCAAATGTATAATATATAAAGGTCATTGAGCGCAATCCAACCCGGTCGCGGACATGAGTGAAAATGATATGAAATGAAAGAGTATAAATTCACTTAACATTATATATGGTTATTTTATTTAGAATCCATGGGAGAACAAAGTTTGAACCAAAAATATATTTAATCAAAAAATCGAATACTACTATTAAATATAAGTTGTCGTTCTGTTAAATAGCTACTAAAGCAGCCATACTCAGATTTTTTTTCTTCCGGGTTTGTTTTGGTTTCTTCTCCACGGGTAGCTATCCTTCGAGGCTTACAAAACTTTAGTAAGTAAAGGGTTTTGGCGAGTTGATGTACGTCCCGCGTGATGTTGATGTACGTACCCGGCAGGTATACGTTCGCTCCCTTTCTCTCACACGCAGGTATAGGGTCGCGTCTCGCTCGTTGCAATATTTTTTCGCTCGTTTTTCAATATTCCCACAACCCACAAGAAAGCGACCCTTACCATGATAAACTAGAGACATTTATCTATATATCCTCACAATTTAATTTCTGTCCGCCATGGGTTTTTCTCCCATACTATTTGCCCATTGACCTTTATATAGATACAAGTTTATAACCTAGGTTAGTTAACCTAAACGACTTAGGGCAACTAAATTGGCACCATGGTAAAATACCTATTTAAATTTTATACATAAACTAGCTGAACCTGGCATGCGTTGCAATGTCACAATAACGCATGCAATTTCCGTTCCCGTTTCCGTTTCCGTTCCCGTTCCCGTTCCCGTTCCCGTTCCCGTTCCCGTTCCCGTTCCCGTTCCCGTTCCCGTTCCCGTTCCCGTTCCCGTTCCCGTTCCCGTTAGAAATTATTTAATTATTAGTTTATTTTACCCTAAAAACATTTGAAATTATTGCATTGCAATGCCACTCATTCCAAGTATAGGAACGCATACATGACAGACAGACAAAAATTGATTTATAAATACATATGCAATCAAATGGTAAACGGACCATTTCGCACATTAAAATCGCACATAAGGAATATCTGGAATAAGCATTAGATTTAATTTAACAGCAAATTATAAAAATATGAAGAGAGCATATAGAATTTTCCAGAAACCGCCACATCTGCTGACAGATCTTTAAATAGTCGAAAGTTATTTAAGATCTTCAAAGGCTAAAGTTGAATAAATGGTTAATGTGTATTTTAATTTTTTTTTTAATTTACAGAAAGGCAACACAATTCATAGATTCAAAATTTAGAATTATTGGCGATTTTGCTTCCTTGAAGGCAAGAACAACACATTTTAATTTTTTTTTTATATTGAATATAAAAAAAATCAATAATTTTGTTCCTCCATTTAAAAACGAATAAATACTTATTTATTTTTAATTTGGTTAGTTAATCAGTTTACATACATATAATCTGAATATTTTGCTAAAAAAAGTTTCGTTCCTCAAACCTGTATGAAGCATTTCTTTTGCATAGAATACATGTCTAAAAATTTTTTGTAGGGGCATATAATCAAATAGTTTTTCCAGGATATCACTCACCTTTGCACGCCACTGATAATAATAAATTAAAAAAAAATAGTTCACTCTCATACTAAACAATTTATATTTCATATTTCACATTTAACAATATTTTAACATATCACCCCCCTCCCCCCTGAAAAACTAAAATTAAGCTCCTGCTACAAACCGTAGATGTTTATTCATAATATCTCGCGACCTAAAAATATGTAAATAAAACTGCAAATTTATTAATTGTTGAAATCATGAGTTTTCGGATTATGCATGTACCTTCTATCAATTAATTCCCAAACGTCCCAGTCGACATCTCGACAATTATGACAGCCCTACTATAAGGGGTTTTTTTGTCCAGCTCTGAAAATTTACAATAATATCAACATGCGTTGCGTTCTTTCTTTTTGAGGGATCTTTTATTCGCAGTCACACATTTACTTGTAGGTATACGTATATTATATTTTCCTTTTATTTTATTTTCAAATGTCTGTCTGCCTTCCACTCGAGTCGCTGCAAATAAAAATGGAGGCACACCCCAAAACCGGATGTTTCAATTTTTCTTATTGCTATTTATGCACTCTGGTTCGATGGCCTTCCTACTGGTCCTCTGGTCGACTACGGATTTTTTTTGTGGTCAAAGGCAAGGTCGCTTCAAGGTTATCGTAAATAGTTTTCGTTCCGGTTATAAAAATGCTAGTATGATGACGATGATTTCATTTATTTTGTTAAATGCCATTTGACGATGGTAAGTGTACACACGTCATTTTCATTAGTGTACATCGTCAATCCTTAGTCAGCAGCTAGATCCAACAGTTTATCCTGCAAGATGACATTTAAATCAACCCTTGATTCAAATATGGATTTACCGTAGTTCTATCAATGAATCTAATAAGCACACAAAATATAAATAAAAAAGTCATCTATTTCAGTTTAAATAAAACTTTAAAATTTGTTTTGGCTAATCGCGCCACGCTCGCAGTAGGTGTTTGTATAGGGGAAGTATTATTTTCAGAATATCATTAAAAAAAAACGGAAAAGAAATATAAATATTTTTAAAATATCAGGATCAGGTCAAAAATAAATAAAATAAAAAAAAAGGAAAATCTATCCTGTCTAAAATATTGTCATAGGGTATTAATCTAAAATATATTCCGTTAAATTATACTTTCCATTAAATATTGATTATATCTAAATAGATATAATCAATATTGAATAGAAATACAATTAAAATATGAAAACGTTTCTACATACGTACATATGTATGTACATATATGCATAATTATGAAGATATAGTTTTTTTTTATTTTACTTTCGAATAGCAATGTGTTTTGTTGGATATCGTTTTTGTTTGTTTTGTAGACGCAACAATGTCGATGGGTTCAAGCCATGACCCTTAACACATACTCTCTAAATGTCAGCGCAAGATTAGCTTTATTTATTGAACATTGGTGTGAATTAATTCAAAAAGAAAAATTTCGTCATCGTTGGAAAAAATTGTCACCTCTTTACCACACCGGAAACTTATAAATCATGTGTATTGTTTAGAGCGAATATTTATTGTAGAAATTCAAATTATGATTAATGAAATTATAAATCAACCATCGCATTTCATATTATATTGTATTATAGTTAAATATCATGTTATTAATCATTTGGATGTTATCACATAAAAAACTTATACGATCGTATTTATTTGCGACTCGTTTTGACCAACTTCTTAAGTAATCGCTTAGTGATATAATTTAATGGAGATAAACACATGCAGGGAATTTAAATATCACTGTGGACTCCAAAAAATTTAAAAACAAAACAAAATAAAAAATATTTTATACCGGTATAAGTATGTATGTGCATACGTACTTAATTAGGGCATGTAAATCTTTTAAATCAAAACTTGAGCGGACCTGTAATTTAAAAATAAATCAACAAAGTTATTTATCTAAAGTATTCGATTAAAATTTTAATTTTTCACTTTTTAATCGAAACGATTACATTTTAAATGTTTAACACATTTTGCCGTGACCGTGAACTTTTAAACGACTACCGTTTTTTATTGTAATAAGATTTTATGTTTTCACTTTTATAGATCACTAGTTGTTTTACCCAGCTTCGCTTAGTATTTGTAATATAAACAGCTTAAACATGGCGAATCTTATAGTAAATATTCATTTGTTTTTTAATTAAATTTATTTGAATCGAAAAAAAAAATATTCAACCAATCGAATCGTCATAGAAACTGACTTGTTTTCGATTTCCAACCAACTATAGTTACAAACTTACAAAGTCGCTTTCGAAATTATATATTAGATGTATTATATATTATACCAGAATCCGGCGGCTTCCCCGGCGCCCCCCGTCTCCGTGTCGTCATGGAAATTTTTACTTGTTTTCGAAGTTCCCAACCATTATCCAACCAAAAATATTTACAAACAAAGTCTCTTTCGAAATTATATTTTAGATTGCAATTTATAACTTGTAATCTTGAAGTTTTTATAACCTTGACGAAATGTTTTAATTTTTTTAACATAAATTTTTAAAACCTAAAATTAATTAATTTGGTAGAGTTTAAGGTCTTTTTTTAAATCTAGAATAAGCATGAAATATATAATTTTAACATTGAAGCACTGCCCTGGTTTTTTTTTTATTTAGCACTACACCACTGGATATAATACATATTAACATATGTAGAACCAGTAAACGGATTATTTCGCACAATGCGATCGCGCGCACGACAATTGTTGCCACGAAAATCTCGAATTTGGAATATATGGCATTCGAGTTCTCGTTAGTATGATACATCGTTTGCTGAATTTTTGGAATTTTTGGGTGCCAGATGTTCCACGATCAAGATTTTAGTGACGTGTAATCACCGAACCGTAACCGAACTTCGAAAAAAATTGAACAAGACTGGCTTATGTGTAAATTTGTATGTTTATCAAAACGATTACAATACAATATAATTTATCTGAATTTGACACAGAAAAAAAGCCAATGAAACGGTACGAAAATTGTCCTCAAGATTTATGTATATTTTAACAAATATATAGTAACACGATAAAAATAAGTATAATCCAATCCATGTACATAAAATAACCACACTGTTTTTGTTATGAAGGATTGATCTTGTTAATGAATCACATGGGAAAAACCATGTGAAACGTATAAGAGGTTAGTAAAAATAGAGCTTTCGTCGCGAGCCATTTATGGGACATTATCAAAATGCGAAAGAATGACTCGACGCACCTACATACATGTTTGTACATACATACATACATATGTCGAAGAGTGAGACACCAACACTTATCGGCGAAATAATCGCAATTAAAAGTCTGCAGAGCAGGTTTAGATAACCATTTCGTAGTTTAAGACGTATTCTTTTCATTATTTTTTGCATCTAAATTTTGAAATACGTTAAGATGAATTCAAGACGAGTCGATAAAAACGACCAATTTTGAATTCAAATCAGTCAAAATCCTAATGTATCACAAAACTATAATTTCATATTCACAACACTTAGTATATAGTAGATACTACGTGTTTTGTCGATATGTCAAAATCGTTATCAAAGATTATCCAAATACACTGAGCAACAAAAAAAAAAATGACCAGACCACTCTGGTCTCCACAGACTAATCAATCCTTACTAAGTTAGACCCACTGAATTCGAATATGATGATTTTTGTTGGTTTGCGATCCTTTACGAGATATGAGTGTTTAAAAAATACGCAATTTTTTGGCTTTTGCGGTCTTTAACTCAAAATCTAGTATTGCTGTGCTCAAAGTGAGAATTGGAATCAATAGCCAGTTGTTTTTTATATTGATTGTGATTTTTTATTGTTATAAAATTTTTATAATTAATTGTTTAGCGATTTTTTTGAATAGCGAAGTCAAAAAAATTTTTTTTTACGGATTTTTTCTCCGTCATATTTTGCGTACTAACCCGAGCGGTAATTGCTAATCAGCGATAATTAAAAATCAGTGGCGTGTCGTCCATAGATGCTGTGGATGCTGCACATCCCTAAAAAATGGTGTCAAAAATATTTTCATACAGTTTGTTTTATGAATTTCTTAGTTTTATTTCTCTTTCATTTATTTTTGATTATGTGATTATGATAAATACGATCTTTTGTCTCATCCAAAATTGACATAACCGAGCATCCCCGTTGAAAGGCCGTAGCCGTTTTTTCTAGTGGCCATTAGCTTTTATCATTAATTCTTTACACTGGAACAACTCCTGTGAAATGCGCTAAATTTAAATATGAGCAAATTCTATCTGTGACGGTGGGAAAAGTTGAAAAAGTTGTTAAAATTTTTAATATTAATTTACATATATCATGTAAAAATTATTTACTATGTATGAACACACAGTCAGCTCCATTGTATTTTTGTGTAAAAGAAATAATAAAAGCCCAAAAAACTATTAATAGTGACTTATAGTTTAAATTTAAGGTACATTTTTAGCCCATTTTCAAAGACTTCAAAGAGTGTTTGTCTGTAATAGTCCCCTGTCCAAAAAATGTTTTTAAGTTAAACCAATGAGTGAGAGGTGACTACGAGCTTGTTAAAATACAAAGTGTTCTATGGCTCAGGTCTTCTATGGCTCAAAGTGTTCTATGGCTCAGGTCACGCAGGGCTGTTTTGGTCCTTCGGACAAATGTACATATCTCCGAACTCCGGAGAGATATATGCAGTTAGATTAAGCGTTTCACACCCGGTGATTTCTTAGTCGTTCACATTTTTATACATTTGGTCTGGTCGGTGAAGCCGAGAGCTATGTTCTGGAACATGTGTAATGAAATTAAATATTTATAATATAATACTGATTCTTCAAAAGGTATAAAATTCCGACTGTTAAAATATTGATCAAAATGTATAAAAATAGCATTAATTTATATACAAGTCATATGAGATGATCGAAACATATGTATGTAGTCATATTTATACATAATAATATGCAAATTAAACATCCTCATTCAGCTGTCACTTTGACACTTGTCCACGCTGTCCAGTTCTAAAAAACAACACCGGAGCGCTGCTGTCTATTTGCCGACTCCACGCTTTGAGCAGACAAATTCTTGCCGAATACAGGCATTCACCAAAGAATTTGCCGAATCCATGAACTGGGCAACGTGCTTGCATTTTTCACGCATTTGGCAATTCTGTTGCCGAATGCGTGTAATAGACAACTTCACGGATTCGGTGTAACATATATATATATATATATATATATATATATATATATATATATATATATATATATATATATATATATATATATATATATATATATATATATATATATATATATATATATATATATATATATATATATATATATATATATATATATATATATATATATATATATATATATATATATATATATATATATATATATATATATATATATATATATATATATATATATATATATATATATATACAGTGGCGGACTGGCCATACAAGCGAACATGCCCGATGGCATGTGGGCCCCACTATCTGTTAGAAAATATGGGCCCTCAGTAAAATTAAATAACTTTTTAACTATTTCACGTGTGTAAAAATGTATAGGATATTGCAACTTTAGGACCTAAAGTTTGGGTATTTCAACAAAACAAATTTCTTACGATATACACAAATAACTAATACCTGCTTTAACAGCCCAAGGATCGGTTAACTTTTTTTATTAGGCTTGAAATGTAAGTTTCAACATTTGCGTGGGACCTTTTGCCGGGCCTATTCCAACCTCAAGATTATGTATATACCAATACCTATGTAACAACTAACTACTGAAATAAAAATGGGAATAAACAAATTTTCATGAATAATATAAACTGAATTGCTTAAAACAATTTTGATAGGATGATTTAAATTTACTTCATACTTTCAAAATAACATTTGATTATACTTCGATGATATAGTAAGATTTAAATACACAATTTTAAACAGTTTCCGAATATAAAATCTATTCCTAATCTAGACACATCCATGTAAATAGAAATATAGGATAGGGGCCCCCTCCCCAAAATCCCGATTTTCGATTAACATTAATTGAAAATATTATGCATTTTTTTCAGGGACGTAATTTGGGGGGGCCATAGGGGGGCACTCGCCTAAATTAAGGAATAGTGTGAATTTAGAAAATATTATGAATTTAATGATTAATGAGATACTATGGATCTATGAATGCTACGTGTATTTCTTATGTATGTTACTTTTGGGTAACTAATAAAATAATCACTGCTATGTGCTTTGAAAAAAAACAAAACAAAACTTTATCTAATGTTATTACGTACATATGTACATAGATAAAGTGACAAGACAGTCGGTAGAAATTAAGTTAATTGATAGTTTTTTGGAGAATCAGTTTGATGGTCGATTAATGTTGACTATGTAAAGATTTGTGGAAAAAAATTTTCGCCTGCGGCGCTTTTTTCTCTTTTTAAATAATATTTTTTTATAATTACTTTTTCAAAAATAAGCTTATTTTTTTCATATTTTATAACTCAATAAGGATATTTTCTATTTTTATTCCGATATAAAAAAGATTTTTTGAAAAAAAATTCAATTTGACCAATCTTTGCCTGCCCTGCCCCCCCAAAGAAAAAGCTGAAATGACGTCCCTGATTGTTTTCTACCGAAAGTAAAAGCCGATTTTATGCCGCATTCTTTTATGATGCATTATATTTACCTAGGACAAGGGTTAAAACGAAATATACAATATAATCTATGGATCTATTTTGCTTTTGCCATTTTTCTTGTACCTAAATTTGTTTATTCCCAATTTTGAAAAAAAAAATTTTCCCTTGATTTTTAGCGTGATGGAAAGAAGAAAATTTTGTTATATGGGGGGGGGGGGGGGGACAAATTATTTTAACCCTGGGTGGGGCCCCCTTTGACTCCTGGCATGCACTGATTTCAGTCCCAGTCCGCCACTGTATATATATATATATATATATATATATATATATATATATATATATATATCCGCAAAGGAAGCTTTGTTTGCAAAATTCTAAACTTTCCAACTTAAGTACATATGTGCCCTTTTTAAAATAAGTAACATACAGCAAATGAGATCACTGCTCGAAGAACGTTTTGAGAGGCCTAGTATTAAAGTAAACATAGAGGCCGATGAGGATGTCCGGGATCCCGGGATTGGAAGCCTTAATATATACATACATACATATGTACATATGCATATATTTTTTCAATTCAGTCTTTCCCCCTCTTCCCACCCGATAAGCTTTTAAACTCATGACCACAACTCAACTTCGAATACTACTTATAAAACTTTCCATGCATACATACGAGTATATGAATTAAATCTCAAACATTGCCAAGCGAATGGATACAGAGGTAGTGATACACGTTTGGTTTGCGCTCCACAGCAGCAACATGCGAAAAAAAGGTTGAATACTAATGTCGCAAAACTCAGGTGGATGTTAAGTAGCCCACACACACACAACACAACACAACAGATTCGAGATGTTCGGCTAGTGATGCGCAAGAGGTGATATAAGCCGAGATGCGGCGCCGGCGACATTCAGTGAGGCCAAACCGGCCCGACCCGCGCAACGCTCGAACTACTATATTGGAAAATTCGCGGATACTCACACAATACATTTTCGTACAATATATCGATGTATGAGAAAAGTTGCAGTTGAAACGCAACTAAAGTGTGCATGAAAAGGGGAAGAGGAGGAGGCCGGGGGCCAGCGCTCACCATGAGGGAAGCGCGCATGCTGTGGTGCATGGTGAGTTATATTATACATATGTACATATGTACATTTCTAGATTTTAAGTTTTCAGGAAAGTCACCTAAATACCATTGGAAAAGCTTAAAAGTTATACATAAGTTTCTTGAGTTTTTTTTAAAGTTATTGTGGTATATATCACATCACATACATATGTATATCAAAGTTAACCAAATAATATCAAATAAAAATATATTTGGTGTTTGGTTAATTTGTTCATTTCATTGCATTCTTTTTCAATACGCATCCCTTGATTGATTCTCGATTTGCATTGTAAATAGGTGTTTGCTAAATCATCATGATATTTGATTTTAATGTGGAGATTGATAAGAGACAGATTTCCTACAATACTTTAAAGACAAAAATCATTAATAATTACTAAAATTATTTGAGGAAAAATGAACTTCTTTTACATATTCTAACAAAATCCCTTTCAAAACATTACTTTTCTGTGGAATTTTTCTTTAATATACCTCATTTATACATATTTATCTTTTGTTGTAATTTTTTGATTAAATCCATTCACTTATGTTTATGATATTATGTGTAATGACTTTTCTTTACATATGACAACATTTCTACCAAAGTATATACATATTGTGAATAAAAGTATTTTTAAAATCGTCAACTTAATACATATGTATGTAGTTTAAAAAAGTGCATATTGAAATGACCCTTGCTTAGGTTATTTTATTATGGATATTTATTTATTAAAATATGTATCTATTACATTAGCAGTTTAGGATGAGCTCACTTGGGTACAAGTGATATACATAAGTATGTAATACCTTTTATTCTTTCGCGGTTATATGTACATATGTAGGTGTAGCAATTCTGATTGACTGAAGTCACATTCGAAAGATTTTTCTATAGGGAAAGAAAATACGCAACTGTGTGTTTTATGAATTAATTTTTTGCCTGGAAACTTTTTGAAATTAGTTATTATGATTTAAATTAAAGAGCGTGTACATATATAATAGCATTAAACTAACACATTTTAATGATTTACTTTCAATACTATCAGTACTATTTAAAAATCAATTTGAAAAAATATTTTTTCAAAAGTTTTGGTCACAAATACAGTATTAAGTATTCGAATGTTCGAATAAATCACTCATTCGAATACGTAATTTACCATCCAATATTTGAAAAATTGAACTCTATTTAATAACCCAAGTCCCAATGTGATCGCCACTATGACTATTTTAGTAATTTATTTCGGCAAAGTTTTGATCTTAACTGAAATATGAAATAAAAATTTAAATCCCGCATATAATGCAAAATGTGCATTACATATGTATGTATATGGGACGATGAAATACGTGCAATTTTTACATATATAAATTTAATATTGAACAATTATAATTATTAAGTTTTAGAAAAAAACTATTGGCGTCAAATTTTTTACTGTATTTGAATTAAAAAGTGTTTGCTATTTAAAAAATTAAAGATTTAAATTATATGTTTTTAGTAGGTGTGTTTTTATTATAATTAGATTTGATGAACTCTTACTGACGTTATTAAAAAAAATGTTTTTAGTATGTAAATATGTATATAATATACATAATTATACCATTCTTTCGTTCTAAAATATGACCTTTAAAAGAGAAAACTGGAACTGTAACAAAATTAGCAATTTAATTTTTGTGAGCAAAAGTATAAAGGACATTGAAAATCAATATTGTCACATTTAATTTTTTCAGCAGATAAAAAATGTTATTTTCCGTATTTTTAAACACATTTAATAAAGATGAAACCGAAATTTTTTAATTTAACTTGAATATCACGTTCTAAAAAAAATTACAGCGGAGTTTACCTGTTATAATAATAATTTAATTTAATTCAAATAAAACCTTATTCTGATTTTAAAATGACAAAACAGACAAAATTCCATTTAATTGTTGATATATCATACCATCAATTACATTGGCTAATTTGTAAAATCGGTAATTGCCATGATGCTTTTTATAATTCAGGTGTATGTTAAGACATCATGAGTTATATAATATACCTATATAATTAATATTATAATTCGAGTGATATCCATTATAATATTATAAAAACTGCTTATACATTAAACCAGCACAATTCGAATACTTACACTAAATATCAATAAAAACGTACACCATTCATTATACAAACATCAAGTCGCGAACTTATTGCGTGATTCGATTAAACAATGCGCAAATGACACCGTAATATGTTCATTCATGTATACATGACGTTACAAAAGTACAGGAAACTTATCTATCAGTGGCCAAAGATGACTATTCAAAATTATGGTATATTTACTTTTCCCAAGACAATTACGTCAATATGTTTTATTGATGTGTTATAAAATCCGAATAAAATATTAAAAAATGACTTTCGAGTATGTCGTATATTGTATGTACATACATATGTACATATATACGTACTTGACAGTGACACCTCCAAAATAATATTAGGTTACATATCCGTTACTCTGAAATTTCGGTCGTCACGTTGTATGAAACTAGGTGAGTATGACGAAAGTATAATTATATGTGTATACATTCTTAGATACAAAACGATATAAATATATTGTGATTATTATTATTGTCAGGAAATATACTCCAATATATATATGTATGTATATACACATCCGTTTGCCGAAACGGATTTCACAATTTTTATTGGTAAATTCATATAGATTTAATACTGTCCTTTAGGATTAGGTTTCGCAGAAATTTCCGATCAATTAAATGTAACTTTCGCATTTCGCATATGTACGTATTATATGTACATTCTACATATGTACCTATAGTTTCTGAGCCACGGGTCCACTTTTCAAGAGTCACGTTCTTACCTTTGCCGAAACTACACTATCGGGTCGACGATTGCTAAATGCGATGACATCTTTTTTAAAGAATGTAGAGGAATTTTCGAACGTCCTATTTTTTTAAAAATTTGATTTGATTTCGAAGAATCTCTACGTGTGTACTTATTTACATTCAAGTAAACTAAGAAGATGTTTTCTATGGTTTTTCAAGAGCGACATTATTCAACCGATTGCGATGAAACTTACAGGAGTTATTGTGTGTATGTCCACGATGGTTTCAACACAACAAAAATTCAGTGAATTCCCGGGAATGTCTGTCCCGGGTCGACCCGGGTCAGAACCCCAAAATATGTACATATAATATATATAATAAATAATAAAAATATAATAAAAAAAAAAAATATATATATATATACATATATATAAATAAAACTTTTTGAATATATATATATATATATATATATATATATATATATATATATATATATATATATATATATATATATATATATATATATATATATATATATATATATATATATATATATATATATATATATATATATATATATATATATATATACATATATATATATAAAACATATAATATAATAAAAATTCAAATATATGTACTTGAATTACGTTTATGCATGTTTCAATGAATTCATGAATTCAAATTGTAAAAAATGAAAGATGGTTTACATTTTAACAACTCTATTGATTCAATATAAAAAATGAAAAAAAAACACAAGAAATTATATGATTACCTTGATTGACCTGGACGTGTAGATACAAACAATAACTCAAATCAGAAGGTTAATTATTGTAGGCTTAGAACACCAAAATGAAATCCCTATCGTCCATATTTATTTTTATTGAATCGACCATGTCACTCACCTTTACAGATCGCAGTGTGTACTAATACAGATCAAGAAACACTAAATTATATATAAATACTCATATATGGTCAAACATTGCAAAGTAGCATCGCAAGCAAATATAATATAATACGATCTATACAAGCATTTATGCAATGCTAATTCATACAATCTTTATTATACAAATCGGCAAAATTCAAGACGCTGATTTGCTTGAGATTTGAAAGAGAGATATGAAAGGGATGCCAATTTTACAGGAACCGTTTCTATGAAAATCAGAAAAATTGGCAAACTCTTAAAGGAAACTGGCTTTGAAAAAATGATATCTATTTAAGTAATGACAGATTTTTTTTTCTTATTGAAGGTAATGAATGCATGGAATGATTAAAAAAATAAATATTACATGAATGCTTTCTATTAAGTAGAGTAGATGGAAAATAATTAATTCTTTGATTAGATTTGGTCTACAATAGAAGATTTTCTCGGGAATATCAAGGTAGTTTTTTGCTGACGCTATTACTAAAAAACTTTCTACGGCAAAATCCTCGAATTGGATCAATTCTCACGTGAGAATTGTCCGTGCAATTTATCCGAATGAAAAACACTGAAAATTTTGAAAGAAATGCCCGATCAATAGATCGATTGCCGTTACTCAAGAAAAGCGGTCGCTTTTCACGGTTTGTTTGTCCCGATAATGAAGGCTAATAGTCAGACTATTAAGTTTAGTCTTTATCGGTCAGAATGGCTTGGGCCATTGTTCGCTGCGTCCGGTGATGTGTTAATACTCTTTCCTACGCAGAAAAACGAAAGTTAACACAATGACAGCCAGAACATTTGCATACGTGATGCTCAGTTTCGCAAACGCTCCCCGTCTGAATGGCTTGTCCATTCATATTATTTCATCGATATTTGTTGGAAATAGGTAAATTCCACTTCGTAATCCAATATAACTTACAACTTGTGAAATTACTTAAGAATCATTTTTATATAATACATATTTACATATATGTACATATGTATAATATGTACTTACATACGTAAGATATTACATATCAGAGTTTGCCAATCAGATTTCATTGTTGAAACGGTTCCTCCATTAAAATTGGCAAAAACCATCCTACCAGCTATGTCACAAATATCTGAATTTGATTTATGTAAAAATGTATGTATAGGTCTAAATCCATAGATGTATCTATGGAAAAATTAATTAATTAATTAATTATTAATTTCGTATTCTTCAGCCTCTCGAAATAAAGCGATTTATGTAATAAAAAATGTTTGTAATTAATTGTCTAGGAAGGCGCAATGGGGCTTACCTGTTAGGCCTTCTTCGTATATATCTATGTATGTAAAATATACGCAAATTTAAATATTTTAACTGCGATTCCATATCATTTTTATGAAATATTTAATAACAATTTGACATTTTTTTATAAAATGCCTCATCGATACCAACAAATTATAATGAAACGTATGCGAAATTAAATTAAATGACTGTCAATCATTTAAGGTTTTTTGTCCGTTTAAGTCGAATTTCACTTTGATTTTGACTTGGAGTTTTATAATTTTATTATTATTTTTTCATGCATAATTTAATTGGCATGACCGATTCCCGATTTCTGTTTCAGTTCCGATTCCTATTAACTATTACTATTCATATTGTAACTTAAATTATGTATCAATCAAAATTCAATGGGCATAAATTCTATAATTGTGCTAAAAATTCAGGGACGAATCAAACGCTTTTGCATTGCAATTAAAAGTATATTGTTTTAATTATTTTATTATAAGAGTGTGCTAACATACATATACACATATACATATATACTTAATATAATCAATATAAATACATATGAAAGTCTTAAAAATGTGGCCGCAGAAACTTAAATTTCAAATCAGAAAAAGTAATTTTTAAATAATTTAAATAATAATTTGTAATTTAATTTTCTATTTATAAATAGCAATTTTTCACAATGGACTACATGATACTGAAACTACATGTGTGATGCTTAAAATTCTCCGCGAGCTCCATTCAAACCGTATTCCGGTCGCGTGCACGAAACTTGCGGAATTTTATTAAGAAGATTCACAAGAAAAAAAACTACAAAATAAAGAATTCAATAGAACGCAGAGTCATCAGAGATCGTGTAACTAAAACGAACTGTATTATAGTGGTCAATGATGTAATATTCCAATGTCCTTGCCCAAACTGGTATCTCTACTCACATTTACTTAGCATATATGAATTTACCGGTTGATTCTATCAAAAAAGATTTAATATTAATTCCACATCCATTTAATCAGCATTGAATTTCCAGAAATTCTATTTCAATTGAACTAATAACTTTTATAGTTGAAATCAGTATTTCATTGTTATATTGTTTATTTCTACTAAATAAAAAGTAAGAATCACTATTTATGAAAAGTTGAAGGCTGAATACCGAACTTATACATACAAATATGTACATACATACATATATACTTTTGAGGAAATATGTTTGTTTCAAATTAAACAGATAGTTAATCCAAAAAAAAAATTTGGATGTGCCCAACCACCCACGACTTCTTATTCTGCTTTTCCTCTATGTATTCGAGGAAAATAAGAAGTATAAAAAACAAAATTTGATAGTGAAACATACATACACGTTTACACATACCAGCTATGAAAGCATTTTCGATATAAGTTTGAACGCTAATGATGGGAAACTCACACAAAACAAAAGTTCTACTTCCAGTTGTCGGATTTTTTTAATTATTTAACTTCTCTATAAATATTATAAACATAAAACTACTACTTCCAGTTCACGAATTATAACCAAAACTAAATTAATTCTAAGTTAGCACATTAATTTTACTTTAATTAAGCACATTAATACGTTCAGTAGTGTGGAAAAAATCGTGTGGTCACAACCTTTTTGATTTATCTAAGAGGAAAATATCCTACTTCCGGTTTATTAAATTTATTGTTTTTTTTAATTTTCTTCACATTGATACAAGAATTATACTTGAATTTTTTCGTGTAGAGCACACATGTTTAAGGGGTCGAAAAAAATAGTGGAAGAAAAATCGAACAAAAGTAAACTGCCACTTCCGGTTGACAGATGCTTCCCAAATTTTATAGATAACTTGGTATTAAGCTTAATCTTGTAAATATGAAATTTCAATTCAATACAAAAAAGAGTTTCTGAGAAAAACATAAAAACCTCGATTCCCTAGACTAAGAGAATTACATACGTACATATGCATATAGTATAGTAAAAATATTTTAAAATTTTTTTGTAAAAAAAATTAGTCTGATCCATTGAGCGGCTTGGAAGATAATTTAATACAGAAACTTAAAAAAAGTGGACTCCTATAAGGTGAGGTACCATTTCCGGTCAACTTAAAATTAAAAAAAAAATTACGTCGTATCGATAAACATTTTAGTAACTGAGGTTTCACTTCGATAGGACTAAGGTGTTTAAAAAATCTCCAAAATACATAGACACACGCACACACATATATATATGTATACATGCACATACATACACACATTTCGAGTTCGAATCAGTCAAAATCTCGAGTTCTAATTTTTGCATGATCCCAAAACTTCATTAATTGTTACTACGTACATTGTAGATAAAGTATCAATTTTAATGAATTATAGGTCATTGGATGCCCTTAAATATTACAATTGGTTTTCACTGGACTAAAAAAGTATATTTATTAAATTAAATCTATCACGGTCTAATATTTCCAACAACAATAAAATGCATACACATTTATAATATCGAAATAAATATTTATAATATGTATACATTAAGGCTTCCATTCCGGTGTTTTCTGGCACTGTGAATCCCGGTGCTGAAACTAGTCTGAAAACCGGGATTACGGTGCTGGCAGAAATTTATTTAAAAATATTATTTAATAATATGGAATATATATAAATATATTATAATTTATAATAAAAAATAATATGGAAAAAACATAAAACAACATTATATAATGAACCATAGTCAAAGTCCATTTGTTTGCCACCCATTTCGACGCCGGATTGCCGTTTCCACGAAATGGTATGAACGACCTGTATTTTGTCGCAGATATTGTACTCAACCGCAATGATATTTGAAGTATATTTTAACTGATTCGAACTCAGAATCGACCACTAATTACGTTTTCGTGATCTAGAAAAAATTTGTGTGTGCCTGTGTTTCTGTGTGAGTGTCTGTATGTTTTTGTGTGTCAGTGTATTTTGGGGATTTTTTGAACACTGTTCGTCCTATCGAACTGAAACTTAGTATTGGTTATTGAAATTTTTATCGATACACATTTATTCGGTTGGTCCGAATTTTTTACATAAAGTAAATGTAATTGGAGTTTTTTTTATATTGGGTGGATTATTTCAACTATTTGTAAAAAAAAAATTAATGAATCAAAGCGATGCTGTTTTCTTTATTTAATTACATTTTCGGATGTGTTTTAAACTTAGAAATTTATGGATGCGAACTGAAAATTTAAAGAATGTAGCCAAACTCTCAAAATTAGTACGCCAATATGGGAGTATTTTTTGCGTGAAACATCGGGAGAGTTTGCAAAATGCAATTGAACGTTTTTGAAATATGAAAACATGCAATTGAACTTTTTTTTCTTATACATTTGGGATCCCGGGATCGGAAATTCCCAGTACCGCAATCCCGGTGCTGAAGTAACCTTCCGGTATTGGAAGCACTAGTATACATACATATTATAGACATTTTTTTGATATTTTATTACGAACTTATTTGTGGGTGTAGCCATAATTTAAATCATAATTTTTTAGATTTAATAGTATGATGTACATATAATTAAAATTAGTCGATTTTCTAATATTTAATATTATATTATTTTTTAGTATATTTAATATATGTATTTATACATATACGTATACATGTATGTACATATGTATGTTTGCATCTCTGACGTACATATGTATGTTTATCAACCAGTTGTCCAACAAGTAATTAAAAGTTGAAATACTTCATTGAAATTTGGATAATCAGAAGTAAAATAT
This sequence comes from Arctopsyche grandis, assembly GCF_051622035.1. Classification (NCBI taxonomy): domain Eukaryota; kingdom Metazoa; phylum Arthropoda; class Insecta; order Trichoptera; family Hydropsychidae; genus Arctopsyche; species Arctopsyche grandis. The sequence goes on from NC_135355.1 coordinate 12,276,824, forward strand.
ACATACATACATATGTACATACATATACATATTACGGCAGCTGACACTTTCGCCTGCACAAGTTCAGTCAAGCCCCTCTCAAAGTGTGGGTCGCCTAAGTTAGAGGTCACAGCGATCTACGATACGTGAATGTACCTGTATTGCTACATTCGATGATGCGATCCGTTTTACGAAATGTAAAAGCAAACACGATTCACCTTTTCCCATTTATTTGTTGCCAAAACGCTGATGCAGCTATTTTAATTTTTATAATCACATACTAAATATTTCTGTTAACTAGTGTTTATTTAGATTTATACATATTAAATTTTTCTACTTCTCTACTAGTGTGAACATTTGAAATGTTTTCATAGTTAAATAGAATTATAGAAAGGGTAATATGTAAATGTTTTACATATATAAAGTCTTAATTTATATTTAACTATGTATGTAGTTTTCTATACAAAAATTGGCATTGCCAAAATTCATCGTTCTTTTCATTTTCAATTATATCTATCCTCTACATAAGTCAGGTAATGCGAATCTGCTGCAATCTTTTACAAGAATTCTTGGCCACATAAATGATTATCCATAAAAATTTATTGACGATTGGGAAAATAAATACTGCTTCAATTGTCATTGTCATTTGTCAGTTAGAAAATTGACTTCTATATATAATGATCTATTTAATAATTACATATATGTACAAATAATGAAATCAAATTTGTATTTTACATTAATGTAATGTTAATAATATTACATAAGCAATTTTTTATTATGTATGAATTGTTAATATTAACGACTGTTGTGCCTTTCTCTTGTATTGCCTAAATGTCAATAAGCCTTCAAATAGTTGATGACTATGGCAAAAGTTAGTTACAAAAATTAAATGCAAAGTGTCAAAAATACTAGTATAATATATATTTTGTGTATTATCATCATCCAACATCAGCAATTGAATTAACTTTCAACAGTCATTTGTCGGAATCTGAATGTAAGAGCTGTTAAATATCACGGACGACAGAGAGCTGCACATACGAGAAAAAAAGCTAAATCACGATGATAATTGACATTTAAACTTATTGGGGGGCATGATATCATTTACCGAGAAATACCGTGAAAACTTATTTATAATAATATTCTGTCGTTCAATTTGTCGTTTCATTTAACGTTATTATTTGTATGTAAGAATGTATGTACACGTTGTTATATGTAAGAATGTACATATGTATATACATACATACATACCACAATTGGTGCTATATTTTCGTCATTTACATACAAACGTACATATGTATTTATATTACGAAAGAGGTGATAAATGTATACAATATGTCCAGTTCCTGCTCATGCAGACATGCATTTTTAGTATGTGTTGATTGAGAAAACATATACTATTTATACTCTTCAAGCACATGCTAGATGTACACAGGGCCGTCAAGAGGAATGGCCCGGACCCTGGGAAAATAATTCCAGGCCCCATGACAAACTAAAAAAAATATCTTATACATATGCATATTTTTCATTTGCGAAAAATCTATCAGAACTTTATTACGTTACGATTTCACATGGTTTGAAAAATAATAAGCATTTAGCATTAAATAAATATATTATTTTATGTAGAATAATATAAAATATCAATATCAGTCAGTCGGACAGCCCCTCGAAAAGTCCGGGCCCTGAATTAATATATATATATATATATATATATATATATATATATATATATATATATATATATATATATTTATAAATATATATGTGTATATGTATGTATATATATATGTATGTATATATACATATATAAATATATATATATATATATATATATATATATATATATATATATATATATATATATATATATATATATATATATTTTTTTTTTTTTATTTATTACACACATATATAAAAATATACCAGGAAGGCTTAACAGGTAAACCCCAAATGTGCCTTCCTGGTCCACATAATTATTACACAGATATATGTAAATCTAAATATCTGACATCTATGGTCAGTATACATATATTACAAACATCGTATTAATACGATAAATAACGATGAATAACTTTCATGTAACAATACGAATTTTTTATATTCGATTAACAACCACAGATACATCTATGGTGAGGAATATGGCGAAACCTAAGATATAACAATAACTAAAGGTTTGTAAATTCTGATAAGAAACGATTGACCTAGACAAATCAAGGTCTGGCCAGCAACGAGACTTAGCGGGGAATCGAACTCGTAACATCAAGTACGAAATAATTCAACATTCACCACTAGACCACGCTGCTGGTTAAAAATTGTCTATAGACTCATTTGAGTGCTCCCTTACACGGAAATCCTTAGTAAAAGGCGAAAGATTTATTCGTATTGAAGGGAAACCAGAGTTTATATACATATATTTAATATATAGTTTATATACATATATTTAATATATAATATATTTTATATAGTGCTATTTAATCATATTATAGCTTTCATTCTTTTCCTTTTCATTTGTTTATTTTGTATTTACCTTTTTCATTTGTTTTTTATATTTGTAAATTTCAATTTCTTCTTATATTCTATCTTATAACCTTTTCCAAATATTTTAATACTATAGTTTAATTATGCAATGTACTACATATTTTGTCATGCCTTTATTCTTTACTTTTTAATTTGTTTTCCTTATATTTATCTTTTTCATTTTTGTAAAAATCTATTATTGGACTCGGATGTTACATATATTATTTATTTACTTTTTGTTTTTTTTATACCTATCTCTGTACATCCTGTCTGTTGATTTTTCAATTAATAAAAATAAAATAAAAAAATAAAAATTATATATACATATATATGTATATATATATATATATATATATATATATATATATATATATATATATATATATATATATATATATATATATATATATATATATATATATATATATATATATATATATATATATACATATATATATATATATATATATATATATATATATATATATATATATATATATATATATATATATATATATATATATATATATATATTTATATATATATATATATATATATATATATATATATATATATATATATATATATATACATATATATGTATATATAATTTTTTTTTTTTTTTTTAATTATTAAATGCATAATATATTGAAAACTGGAAACGAGTATATTTTTTGGTGATGACTCAAAAATACCACATTTTTTTATAAGGTGTTAACAAATTTGCAAGACCATCACGACATAAATTCGACAAAAAAGCAAGGTCAACTTGATTTATTCGGGTAAAAAAATGTTGCACTTTCTCTACGTATCGACAGTGTATGTATGTATGTGTTATGTAACAGTGTCGAGTGCATCTCGTTTTTTTTTTTCAATTTTGGAAATTTGGAAGGGTCTCAATTTATTCTCATTTTTATATAAAGTATGTACATATAATGTAATGCAATGATCTTAGTTTCCTTTAATTGATGGTAAATTTCGCCAGAGGTTATCTAGTAGATTGTTATTAATTACGAATCTTATTGTTTAAAACACATAATTTAATATTATAATATTCAAATAATAGATAAAAATACAATAGGATTGATGATCGGAAGTGACTTTACTCAAAGAAAGACGAACTGCATATCACATGCCAAACTAAATAAAGGCTTTTAATAAAAGCTTTTAGAAATAAGGACAGCCGAAGAACTAAATTAAATGTACAAATGTAAAATAAAATTGCGTTACTGACGTGCGAAACTACGCAAATAAGGGTTTTCTATAAAATTTTGTTATCTGAGTAATATTTTCCTTCTTTGTTTATTTTTTTACGTTTTGCATTATTCACGTATTTTCGAGAGTTTAAACAAATATATAACATTGAAAATTTTCAGTTTCGATTTTATAAATGAAAAATATGGAATTGAAATTAATTTATTCATTTCTAAATTTATTCCTGTCACGCAATTATGTACAATTTGATCATAATATACTTCGGCTCTGAGATGTTTTGGAACAAAAATATGTATGTTCGGGTATAATAATAAATATACATTAAAAATACAGACACATCGAGAACTATTTTAGTAAAGAAATTTGTAAATTTTGCGGACTAACATTCAGTGGTAGAATAAATATGGTAATTATTTTTACAACGGTCACTTTTAAATCTAAGTGGAACTTTTAGTCTCAATCATCTCAATGTTTATTTTATTTTTTATTAAAATTCAACAAAAACACTCTTTAGACATTTCACAATTTACAAATAATTAATTGAATATCAAAGTTTATGTTTTCAATGTGTCAACTCCTGGATATTATTACCCTTTAAAAATATGGATATTCTACAATATGTATATTATACAATATGTATACCAATCAACATGAAAGGTATCCGATAAAATTTTCGAAAGCAATTCCCGAACACTATTCTAATTGTGACGTTTTCTTTGAAACTTATTTGCTTAAAAGACATATTTTTCAGATTTCTATTTTTCGAGTGACATATTGTTCGAATGCATATTGTAGCCAAATTTCAAACAGGTGCAGTGTTGCCGTTTGCAAATCTGCCTAGACGCGCGCTCACTTTGTTTTAAAAACGCTATATCTCAAAAACTGTCGCACACAATAAGCTAAAAATTAATTTTCAATGAATTTTTAAATATATGTATGTATGTAAAGGTTAATATATTGTGAGATTTTAATTATATGAAAATAAATTATGAATCGGAAGTGGTAGCTTACTGCCGCACAAAATTGGGTTTTTCATTATTTTATATTTTTTTCATTATTTTAAATCCATGTAGTAATAATCGTTAATAGAAAAAAACATCTAAATTATTGAAGCGGAAATGGTTCTTTTACTCGCGTAAACAAAAAATTCATAAAATAAGAAATTTATTTTTGAAACTACAGGGCTTATATTTTCTTAATTATCATTCTAATTCTGGAAAGATCTATTTCCTTTTTATATTGAGTGCATTTCAAATATCTATTCCTCCTGTTGTCGTTGCTATTGATCAATTATTTTCCGATATTATTTTTATTACAATACCGAACGAAAATTGCCAAATGATCTGAAAATTTGGTAAATCATTCACGTGCTATCTATGTAAATTGTTATACGTACCACATTTGGAACACGTGCCATAGGTTCGCCACACCTGTTCTAAGTCAAATCTAAGTATCTTTGTGAACGCATAGAAATTGCTTGACGTTTGAAGACCATATTTACGTTCGTTATCAGCAATTTGCACAATTTGCTCATCAAAACACATTTCTCAACTAATATAAATGTACATATGTATATGGCATTTGTAACAAGCTGGTGTAAAGCTAAAACTAAATTTTTGATAATCGGACATACATATGTTTGTATATATTTACATCTATTTCTATGTTTCTATTGCACAGCCTTACTTAAGCAGGATACAAGATGATTCGGCATGACATCGCTGCATGTGTGTAACAAAATCAAACCCACAGTAACATGGTGGTGCGTTAAAAATAAAAAAATAAACCAGTGTACATATGTACAGTTACGTTCGGTGATGATTCCACACCATGTGATCTCCACACGTCACCAAAATTTCGATCACGTAATATCTGGAACCCGAAAATTTCATCCATCCAGAATTACACACGCGAACTCGAGTGCCGAATTCGATATTCCGAATTCACAATTTTCATGGCAATGATTGTCGTGTGTGCGAAATAATCCGTTCACCCTATACATACATATTTATTGTACAGTACTGCACACAGCGGCGTAAAGAATTTTCAACTGCCATATGAACGAGAATCTGTACTTATTTGAAATGAATTAAGAACTTCATAAACAACCTGAATTGTACTCGGATCCACGCTATTTTTTAATGAAAATAGGAGTAATGACCAAATAAACGTTGATAAATATTCCGGGGTTTCATTGCGAATAGAGATTTTCGTACATTTTTACGTGACTCACTTGGGCAGAGAGCTAAATCTAGAATATTAACCAGTAAGGAATCATCGCATCTCTCTTCCTCTCTTACGGTCGATTTATTATACCGATATGTACGCAATCGTGAGTCGAATGCTAATTTCCGACATGACACTCGTGTGAACCGCAAGAGTGGTATCGCAGAAATTCGGCAATATTACTTATCCGAGACACGGTGGATTACGCAATTGCAAATGGTAAACCCGAAACTTGACCACAAAGTGAAACCGTAATCTGACCTAAATGTTGTACCTCCATATATATATAAAAATATATAAATATATATATATATATATATATATATATATATATATATATATATATATATATATATATATATATATATATATATATATATATATAATTGAATATTGCTAAACGTAAAACATTATATTTGAATGTTTTGTGAAATATTTCTCGAAAGGAAGAAAAGTAGACTTTTGCCACTTTCAAATAAAACGGCTCATACGTACTCACTAGGTGTATTGATGAAATATTCGAATATTCGAAAAATATTCATTTCTTTTTTCGACTTTCACCATTATTGATTTATTTAAGGAATTAGTGCAAAAAATTGACAAAGTTTTAGTAAAATAATTGTTACTTAATTATAATTAATTTAAGTAATCATAAAATACTTGTATCATCGTTTACTCACCGTAATCAAAAATCACCGTATTTCGAATAGTATAAACGAACATTTTATGAATATTCGATGGATTATTCGAATATCCGAAAATTCGAATATTCGATTGAGAACCCTTGTACCCGCCTTTAGCTCTGTCGTCATTTGATGTACATATGTGACAGCGGATAAAATCGAACAAAAACTTTGTGTGAAATTATTTTTTTTTATCGGGGAAAACTTATGTGTTGAAACACTACATTAACTTATAGAAAAAAAACTTCAGAAGAGCCACAATCAAGCAGGTAAAAATTCTCCAATTTCCCAAGACCCAAAAATGCACAAATGACGTTCAATATGAATACCTTGCTGGTTTGTTTTTTGAATGCACATGGAATTCATTCTTTATGGGCAGTTAGCCAACAGTTTTATCTCGAAGTATCAAGGAAAATATTTTGAAAACAGGTGATGCACCATGATACATACATTCTGAGTGTAGCGCTTTTTTGTTATAAAAGGATGATCATTGTTTCCTATCTTCTCTATAGGCTTGATTTGGCAACATGTATTTCATAGGTCTGTTCATTGGGGCTATTTATGTTACAAAATAGGCAATGTGTCCTTCATTTTTTGCTTTAAAATAGTAAATTACGACAGCAGTACATATACATCAGTAGCTTAGCAATTTATATTATTACATTGTCGAGACGGCTCGTCAGAAATTGGTTTCATACCTTTCCATTACTGTCACCATTGGTCTGATTATGATTTCAATTTATATTTGAATTTGTGTGTGGTGCATACATACATACATGCAGGGTCAACGAGAGGGGGGGGAGGGAAACTGGGGTAAAGTTCCAGGGCCCGGACTATTCGAGGGGCCCCGTGTCGGAAATCGTATCATTACCTTTCTTATTCAATTATTTTAAAAAATAACGACCAACATATATTATACATAGGTATTTTAATATACGTTAGTTCTACTAGATTTTTCGCATATTAAAAATATATCTATAAGATCATTTTTGAAATTTGTCATAGGGCCCGGAATTATTTTTCCAGAAACCCGGGATTCCTCTCGTCGGCACTGCATGCACGTGTAAATAAAGAAATTATATAAAAATTAAAAATATTATAAAAAACTTGTACAGCTGTTTCACGGAAAAAAATATTCAAATGGGCCCTAAGAGAAATATTCATGTAGTTTCTTATTATTGAATTTTGCTTTGAATCTATGTATTTACACTTAATATCCTCACTGAAGGAGTGGGTGTTTTTATTGGTGAATAATATGATATGTAGAACCGATGAAAAAACCTAACGTCAATTTGAATTTGAAATGTCTTTGAAACAATATTTTAAAAATTTGTCGAATTTTTCCAGACTCGATTTATATGTAGGTATGTGTGTAAATACGTTCATAAGCCTCACTCTTAACACCGAACATTCACGAATTTAAATGTGCGAATTGGTACCGGATTTTTAAGTCAATAGTAAATTTCAACATATCGTCACGAGTTTGCAACTCTGAATTAAGCAAATAAATGGATTATCAGATAATACACAGACATATGCTTTTACGCCACATCGCGGACCACCCTTTTTTACAAGGCTATTCTATGTTTCACTTCGCTAATCGTTAATATTCCTACATTCTTCCGATAGGTATGAAAATTTGGTTGTACCTCCTGCTCGCACAGTTCTCTTTCGAATGTCTCCTATTCCATGAGCTTACAATGGTCTAAACTTTAAATAAATAAATAAATATAATGAATGTTAAAATTTTTATATTTTCATTACGATATACACGCTGCTTCATTCATACATTCATGAAAATATGCACATTTGTGCATTATTGTGCAATGGACGCAACCGATACGACGCAACGAGAAGATGTAAATAATGCAATTTATATTTAAGTATCTGGTTTGAGCTAAGCACTCAATAAATAGCGTAATATATGCGACGAGACCAGTCTTCTACATATACGAAGAAAAGGAAAAAAATAATAAAATCGAAATGTGCCATCGCGAGCTGGTCCGCAAGGTTGACGGGTTGCGCAACTTACCACTCTCCAGACACGTGACTAAACAGGATGCGCATCTTTTTTTTTAATTTTTGAAGAAAAACGGTGAATATTACTGTCTTAAAGGGATATTTAGTCATTAATAATTGACTGTATGTTAGGACACAACGTGCACGGACAAACACAGACGAATACAGGCACTCAACATTGGACAAAATACAGGCCTTGCGTTTCCATGTTCGTCTATGAGCGCCTGGAGTTTGAAAATTTATAAAAGACCCAAACAGTCTGGTTTTAATTATTTAAATTGAAATATAGTCCATTTTTGCATTGAAAATTTACATTAGCAAGGCTTCGGGGGGCGACGGCGCCGAGGGCGAAGGCTCCGGGGCCGCCGGGGGCAAATCCCTAGGGGGCGCAGGTGCCGTCGGGGGCGAAGCCCTAGGGGAAGAAGCCTCTGGGGGGCGAAGGCTTCGGGGGGGGCAGGCTCTGGTAAACATATAATTTCGGTATACATTCTGGTATACATATAATTTCGAAAGAGACAGTATACATATTTTGTTTGTTCGTATAATATAGTAGTTTTTTTGTTCGTGACAGTCAATTTAATATAAGAGGTTAGTAAAAAAAACAAAGAGTATTCAAATAAATTTATATAAAATAAAAACCATTGTAAATAAATGTAATAAAATGTTTACTATTAGATTAGTCATGTTTTATATATTAGCGGTTTATATTACAAATACCGAGCGAAGCCGGGTAAAACCGATAGTACATAATAATAAAGTATATTTTTTTAATGTTTCAATGCTTTACTTTTCATCTCTCGACTAATAAAAAATCTCGACATACCCACACACAATGCAAATACAAAATGTTGATTAATTGATATGGTAACCAAGTAAACAGATATCATTTTCCATCAAATATCTCAACTTCTTTAGTATTGTATTGTCTTTTGTATTGTATTGTCAAAATTTTAAGAAAATTAGTTGAGTGTAAGTGAAAATTGTGTGAACATGTAATAAAACAATGTATAAAACAATGTTATAAACAAAACAATGTTATAAAATTGTCAATACTGTGAGTTGTATAATATAATATATGTAAAATGAATTATAATCAAGGTGGTCTGTACGTAGAGGATGTGTGTGTGTGTGTGTATTATATTTATGTTTGTAGGTATGTACATATATACATTTTAACTCGTATTGTAAGTCGTTTAAAAATCAAGCGATTTTGAATTAACTTTGAATTTCTCCGGAAAAATTTAAATAGAAAAATATGATCTCGTTATCGTGTCTGAAAGTCGTTATAATATGTTATTGACGCTTTTAAAAGCCAAAATCCGAGTTATGATTACTAGTATTTATAAAAATATTTACATAAAAAAACCACAGCAATACGGGGATGAAAGAAAAACAAATGGATACAAAACACAAATAAAATGATTTTTCAAAGAAAGGTCGATAGGAGTAATTCATGAATAAATATGTAGGTACTTGTATAAATATATGATTGTAATTTGATGTACACTTGATAATAGTAGATAATAACAATATTAAAATAAATTATTAATAATAAACGAAACCTCAGTACTGTGTGAAAGAGCGGCGTGATCCTGAAATTTATTTTTTAATAAAATCAAAGTATATTGAAACATTGAACTTGAAAACTGCAACCACAAAAATGTTTCAAAGGACAATAAATGCATTGTTTTTACTTTGCCAAAATTTTCAATACAGATGTCAATCCCCTTTGATATAATATGTTATTGTAATACAATGGTTGCATTGTTTGAAAATTGAACTAAAAATAGAAGCTTATTGAATGATAAAATGTATGTTTCTTGAAAAGCATGCCAAACACTAATTACATAAATTGCTGTTCATACGTACATATATTTATGTATATAAATTTTAATGTAAATTATTTTCTTTAAAACGAATAAATATCATAGATTATTTTATTATTTCAATTGCATGTGCACATCTATGTACAATACTAAAAACATATCAGAGGGGTTGACAGAAGAGGCAGCTGCTATGGGCCTGATAATTAATTTATACTACATAGGTATGTTGGAAGAAATACATAGCTTGTACGTATGTACAATACATATGTATGTATATACAGTTATTGTCAATTGTGCTGATTCATTATTATTAACACTCAAATAATATCAACAGATAATTTACATTGACTATGTAAATAATTTAATATTTTATATGAAGAAATATAGTTTTCAAAAGTACATATATATTACATATGTATATACCATATATTACATATGTATACACCATATATGTATGTACATATTGTACATACATATAACTTTATAATAATATGATGCTCTGCATACTTACGCCTTCCCACTTAATACCAAGCCGTCAAAATGTAAATGCAACTTAGCACTCAACAATACAATACCATCTTTAAATACGGTATAAGCATCACAAACCATCAATTTGGCAATCACGTAGGTGAGCAAACAACGACAGAGGGTGACTGACACCATCAATTTGTGAGTTACAATGTCCTAATAAATCATACCATATTTAATAAGCTATATTATCATATAAAGAGAAAATTATAATAGTCGAACTTTTTTTCGCTACTCATATATAAATTACTAAAACGTAACGCGCACATCAACGTTATCTTAATTACACAAATTGTATATCAATATCGATAATGAGGAGATGTTTTCGACAGTATGGATCAGCAGCTAGATTGTGTTAAGACTAAATATTAAGATTAAAATTAGATACGTTTTTATATTTGAAAAGATAAATGCTTTATATTATTCCAAAAATCAAAGATGCTGCTGAAATTGGAACTGGTATCGGCTAATTTATTGATATGGTTTCAATGACTAGGGGCAACTGTCCACACTGCCATCAAAAAATCATTTGAGAAGTTATTTTTGGATCGTAGAAATCGTGAGCGTTATCATGATAGTGGCATTTCACCGACAGTGAAGCATTCCCCGCATATTATCGTATGAGGGTGCATAATAATTCTTACTTTTGTGACTGTATATTAAATTCAATATATTAAAGCCTTTTTCAGCTTCCGAACTCAAAGCTGAAAGAGTCTGTGTGTCTGTGTCTTTTGGGGATTTTTCGTACACCGCTAGTCCTATAGAACTGAAACTTAGTATTGGTTAATGAAATTCTTATCGACATGACGTAATTTTTTTTCAAATTTTTAAGTTGACCGGAAATGGTATCTCCCCTTATAGGTGTCCTCTTTTTAAGTTTTTGAAACTAATTATCTCCCAAACCGCTAATCAAATCGGACTGAATTTTTTTTACTTGTAATAGAAATTATGAATTATATAACTATATATTTTTTAAATATTTTTACCTGAACCGGAAGTAGTACTTTTACTCCAAAGAATAAAGTTTTTTTATGTTTTTCTTAGAAACCTTTTGGTTTATTGAACTGAAATTTCATATCTACAAGTTTAAGCTTAATACCAAGTTATGTATAAAATTTGTTAAGCATCTGTCCACCAAAAGTGGCAGTTTACTCTTGTTCGATTTTTATTCCACTATTTTTTTCGACCCATTAAAGATGTGCGCTCTTCACAACAAAATTCAAAGTATAATTTTTGTACCAATGTGATGAAAATAAAAAAAAATCACTAAATTTAATAAACCGAAAGTAGTATTTTTTTTTAAAACAATATTTCATTATTTAGTATTTCATAATTCTGCCGGTATGTGGGAATGTGTCTGTACAGTTCAATATCTAATTTTGTTTTGTGACCTTCTTATATTCCTCAAATACATAGATAAAGTCATGGGTTGGTCACACCCGAAGTCAAATCATCGTTGAGGATTACCTGTATATGATTGTTGATGATCTAATTTTAGCTCAATCTCGAAAGTTTATTTAAATTGTGTATGTTCTGTTTCAACTTTCAATATTTAATATTAATTTTAATATAATAATTATAATTTTATTTTGATATTAGAATTTAATTTTAATATAATAATAATAGTTTTAATTTTTTTATTTAATTTAATTTTTATTTCGATATTTTGTACGCTACTGGTCCCAGCTAAGTTGGCCTGCGGTGGCCTTTGTTGGCTTAGTGTGTACGTACCATAAGAATAAGAAGATAATAATAACTATAGGTATATATAAATTTATAATATTTGCTTGGTGATTACAACAAAATGTCTATACCCTTCAGGTATAAACACAGATTACCTAAACACAATCTGCTTTAGGTCATCGACTTTAGATAGTCTTTAATTAATATTATGTATTAGATGTATTATGAACATTTATAAGGATTGTAAATAGGTTTTTGAGCTCTTTTTCCTATTATGCTTTAGATTAACATTAGAATAATATAATACTGTAATTACTAACCAAATTAAATTAAAATTGTAAAATAGAAAATGATCAGTAGATCAGTAGCTATTAAAATAGATATAAGATGTATTGTGAACATAATTTCGTAATAATAAAAAGCATTTAAAAATCAAAATCAAAATAATATTTGCTAAGTTGAAGCATAATTTCGTTTAAAGCTTGGGGTGCACGTACATACATGTTTTTTGTATAAATATTTTTGAATATCAATCTTACGTGAATTAGGAATATAAATATACGATGAAGTGATGCAACAATATATGTATGTATTTTACCGAGTGATATGTCGCAGCACATTGACTCACCGAAACGACTCGGATTTTTACCCGTAGCCGTTGAATATCAAACCACACGATAGTATTATTTAGAAACGGCCAACGTTATGCCATATCAGCCGGAAAATCTGTTAAGAAATGAGTCATGTAAGTCAAACCATCATACTTTAAAATACATATGTACATATGTATGTACAGTGGCGGACTGGGACTGAAATTAGTACATTCCAGGAGTCAAAGGGGGCCCACCCAGGGTTAAAAAAATTTCCCCCCCCCCCCATATAACAAAATTTTCTTCTTTCCATCACGCTAAAAATCAAGGATAAAAAAATATTCAAAAATGGGAATAAACAATTTTAAGTACAAGAAAAATGGCAAAAGCAAAATAGATCAATAAATTACATTGTATATTTCGTTTAAACCCTTGTCCTAGGTAAATATAATGCATCATAAAAGAATGCGGCATAAAAGCGGCATTTACTTTCGGTAGAAAACAATCGGGGACGTCATTTCAGCTTTTTCTTGGGAGGGGCAGGCAAAGATTGGTCAAATTGAAAAATTTTTAATAAATCTTGTTTATATCGGAATAAAAATGGAAAATATTCTTTGCATACACCTTATTGAGTTTTAAAATATGAAAAAATAAGCTTATTTTTGAAAAAATAATTATAAAAAAATATTATCTAAAAAGCGAAAAAAGAAATTTTTTTTCTATGTACATACATATGTACGTAATAAGAATAGAAAAAGTTTTGAGATCATGCAAAAATTCGAACTCATAATCGATCGCTGATCACGTTTACATAATATAGAAAAATGTGTATGGCTCTGTGTGACTTATTATTATTTATATTAAATAACTAAAACTTGTTTTGGACCGAATTCATTACACATGAAGTTTAAATCCATCTCATTCGTTGTTTTGTGAGAGAATAGACGTCTGCAAATAAAATAAAATAGGAGAAATAAAATCATTTGTGATTTAACCGATTCAGTAAAATATTAATTTAAAACCTTTCTTGAAAACAAAAAATAGAAAAAAAAGAACTTTCGGAAAAATAAACGTTACACATCTGTTTTTGAGACAAAATAAAGTAAAGGGGACCTTTCTAACGATTCGCTCCATAGGATGAACAATTTCTAAGAATTTTACCCAAGGCATACCACTTAAAAACCAAAATATACTTGTTTCGAAATAATAAAATCTTTTTTTTTCAAAGCACATAGCAGCGATTATTTTATTAGATACCCAAAAGTAACATACAGTAGCATTCATAGATCCATAGTATCTCATTAATCGTTAAATTCATAATATTTTCTAAATTCACACTATTAGTCACCTTATTTTAGGGAGGCGAGCGCCCCCCTATTATGTCCCTGAAAAAAATGCATAATATTTTCAGTTAATGTTAATCGAAAATCGGGATTTTGGGGAGGGGGCCCCTATGCTATATTTCTGTATACATGGTTGTGTCTAGATTAGGAATAGATTTTATATTCCGAAACTGTTTAAAATTGTGTATTTAAATCTTACTATATCGTCGAAGTATAATTAAATGTTATTATGAAGTAAATTTAAATCGCTGGTTGATGATGAATCGTCCTATCAAAATTGTTTTAAGCAATTCAGTTTATATTATTCACATAAATTTGTTTATTCCCATTTTTATTTCAGTATGTAGTTGTTACATAGGTATTGGTATATACATAATCTTAAGGTTGGAAACGGGTCCGGCAAAAGGGCCCACGCAAATGTTGAAACTTACATTTCGAGCCTAATAAAAAAAAGTTGGGCTGTTAAAGCAGGTATTAATCGTTTGTGTATATCGTAAGAAATTCGTTTTGTTAAAATACCCAAACTTTAGGTCCCAAAGTCCTATAAATTTTTACACACGTGAAATAGTTGAAAAGTTATTTAATTTTACTGAGGGCCCATATTTTCTAACAGATAGTGGGGCCCACATGCCATCGGGCATGTTCGCTTGTATGGCCAGTCCGCCACTGCATATGTATGTATGTATAATGCAAAATTGAATGTCTGTTTGTCTGTCTGTCTCGTATAGGCTCCAACCAATTACGATGGAACTTTCTGGATTTGTATGTGTGTCCGGGAAGTTTGAAACGCCATTGACGCGAAATTATGAAGCGCCATTGTGTAGTTAAGGAAATGTGTTCGTTGGTAACCACGTTACCAGTTGGTTTATGATGACATGGCGTTGAAGAGACGATACTAGGCGTAACACGGCGTTGAGTTCCAACTATGACTTGAAACGGGAACGGAAACGGAAACGGGAACGAGAACGCAACGGGAACGGGAACGGGAATTGCTTGCCTTATTCTGGCATTGCAGCGCATGCCGGGTTCAACTAGTATAATATATAAATTAAAAACTATACCAAAAAGCAATTAATCAAATCGAAGTGACCTAACCAGAAAAAACTAGTTTTGATTGTAAATATGAAATCATAATCTTAATTATCAGCATCCTCGGCATACTGAACTGTTTAATAAATCCGACTCATCTGGCCCGAGGTGTTCGATAACCTTTACAGTTCGCTCATGGTGACCGCACTTCTAAAAGTTCCATTTCGAAACAATCGTTGGAATAAATAAGAGGTGATAGTTTTTCCGAAGTCACAAATTATTAAAATCACGTCAATATTGAGGCAGTAGATAATATGAATTTTGCACGGCGCGGCATGCGTATTAGTAATTATATATTTAATAATCGTGACCCAAAGATACTGGTTCAACCCTTTTGATACAGTACGATATATAGGTAGAAAATTAATCCTGTACATTGTACGGAAGCTAATTTCTAATAATTTTGAGCATCACTAATCGATAGATATATCAACGAGAAAAACAATATATGTATGTATGTACATACATATGTATTCATTAACTGCATACATACATATGCATGTATACCTACTCACTTATTTTTTCCATCTATCGAGAATATACATATGTTTTAGCCAAATTAAATGACTTTCAATGAAATAATGAAGAAATTTATTGATTAGAAATGTATTGAAAGAGAGCTTCGATTATTTGGGACTACCAAACAATCTGAATTGAGAGCAAACTGAAAAAACAGAACTGATTTACTAATGGGCCATACATCCGTCAATACTTAAGAGTAATCGTCTCCCACTTAACGTAATTTAATGGATGTCTGATTATGTAAACATTAGATTAAATATTTTGCGTCAATTTAATAAAATCATTGTAGATACCGTAGAGTACATATGTAAATGTTTTGTGAAGATATGGAGTGGAAGGAGTGGAAACCTAATTTGAATGAAATTAAGAAGAAGAAAAAATTGCATTTTCCATTTCATGTTGTACGTAGGTACACATGTATAATATGTACATACATACATATAAATCAACCGTCACGAGACACGTCCGTTTTCCGTGACAAAGGGAAGTTGTATGTACATATGTACATATGTTGATCATAGCAAAAAGTGATGTGATAAATAACCAGGGAAATATGATAGGTACGTTTCCTTTTGAAAAACCTTATTTATGTGGTTGTTAATGATGGAAGATGCAAAAGACACTCAACTCACACTTTTTTCAAGTCGTTGTCATTTTATAATGAAATTTTCGGTTTCATTTTATACACACAGGGCCGTCGAGAGCGAACCCGGTACATAAGAAAAAATATAAGCATAATGGTTGCAAGCGACCAAGCAAAAAATAAATTCCTTGTGATCGATAACACCTTCTCGTATTCGCACTTTCTGTAAGGCTTTTCGTTGCTTGCTCCATTGAAAATTGCGTTTTATTATCGATACACTTTTCAACCGAGAACTCGAATTCACATGGTTCACAACTGAGAGATATTCAGCAGTTTTCAAGCAAAATGTACGGCGCTCAAAGGCTGATTTAGGAGACTAGGTAAATTCAATAAAGCATTTTCGCGTCGAATCTGAAATAATAATTACATGTATGTATGTATAAAATCAAAAGCATATTTTGAAATATTATTTACATATGTAAAAAATCAAAAGCATATTTTGAAAATTATCGATGCTCCCATTCTTGAAATTTTCCATTTCGAGCGAAATTTAATCGCGAAATCGCAGTCGGAGTCGTTAAATATTCGAGCGACACTCAAAAAACCACGACTCCACTGCCGTATTATTCATATATACATATGTATTTACATATGTGTGTTATTGATATGGTCATAATTTTCATACATACATATTTTTAAAGGTTTTTTTTATATCTCATGAACTTCGAGCGGTTTACCGCGGTTTTTAGGTCGTCAAAGGACCAACGGCAAAGATAACGCACAGCAGATCGTAGTCGCAATCTTACCACCAAAAAATTGATTTATAAATTAAAATATATAAATAATATATTTCACTTTATAAATATAATCTAAAAATAAATATAAAATAATAATATAAACTAAATCTTGTATGTAGGTACATATAGGTACATACATATTTGTACATACATATGTACATATGTACATCCTCAAATCATTAGTGAGGTAAAATTTAACAATATGTATCTACATTCAACAAATCTGATATAATCTATGTAAAATTAGAAAATGGATCGACTTATTTAATGACCGTACTTATTATTTTAAATTATTAGTTATTGCTTTATTATTTATTATTTTACATTGTTTAATATTATTAAATTAAAAATATATTCCGCAAATGGTCAAGTATGTACATATATATACGTAAATACATATAAATTTCGCATATCTACGTATGTATGAATGCACATACATGCATATATAATATTATGAAGCACAATAAACTTTCTGAAATTTGCATTACGTCATTCAATACAGATCTCACAGATTTCGAAACCACCAATTTGGAAACTACTGGTTTTAAGTAAACATTGCGAAACGCGCATTTAACAATTGATGCGCGCCAGTTATAAAGTTTGATCCCACACAAATTGCATTATAGAAGCGATTCTGAATGGTCGCACAATGATGCTATTAGAACGTTTCGATCCGAAAGAAAAGGTTAAGAACTACTCATCTTACAAGGTAAAACTATTTCACATGTCGAAATTAGCGCTCATACCCAATAGTATGGCGATAATGATTCACTTTCTCCGCTCTTCGACGGACACTGGCTTCGGCGATCGCCAACCTTTTTAGTTTTTTTCGTTTTGTTTGTTTATTGCGATTCAATAGCGCAATTTCTATTTAAGGCTGCTGGCATCGTTCGTTTTGACATTTGAAACATAGAATGCTTATCGAACATGACCTTGCATTGAAAATGCCATAAACGAAGAGTCGACACTTTGCGTACAAATTGAACATGTTTCAAACGTGCGGCTTATAAATAATACCGATCGGATAACGAAGAATTCACCATTGGGTATATCCGCATTGATTCACGACGCATTTATGTGCCAATCAAGCGTATCTTCAGTTGAAAATTTTGAAGTATGTATACTATTTTCTAGTTAAATGTGTACAGTATAAATATTCTCAAAAATGACTTTCGTTAATAAAACTGCATTTGCTATAAACATGTAGTATAAATAAAAAAAAATACATTGGCCGTTCTTTCTCCTTTGTTGAAGGCCAACTTTATTTATCTAAGAAATTCTTACGCGTGCGTTTTTCAATTTGCTAGTGTTTATTTAGAATTTCAATTACAAAGACGCTAAAAACAGTTAAAGTGCATTTTATTTACCTTTTCACTCATATTGCAATTCTTGTGAATTTACAAAAATTTACAAAACCACTTTCTTATATGTGTGCTGATTCTATGATTTTCCATGAAAACAACTACGTATAAGGAGAGTGATAATTACACAATTAAACTTACACAAAACTGTGTACATTTCAGTTAATGGAAGACCTTGATTACCGATTGTATGTGAAAAGTGTATATATTTATATATATATATATATATATATATATATATATATATATATATATATATATATATATATATATATATATATATATTTATGTATTTTTGAATCAAGCTGAAAATTATTCCAAACAATCGAAATTCAAAGTAAAATTCAAATACATATGTACGTAATTTAATTGATTAATTGATAAAAAATGATATAAATCGTTAATCAACTAATTGAACATAAAGATGGATTCAAATTTAATATTTGATTTGACATAATATATCCACCGCAAAATATATTTAAACAAACATTTATAATTGTAACAGATTACATATATCCATACCAACACATTTTATTTCGCTATAAAATTTTTGTGTAGACTAATTTTTAAATAAATAAATATATACATACATATGTATTGATATATTCTATGTACATGCATACGTACGTACATATGTACATAGAATATATCAATACATATGTATATAACATGCACACGTACATATATAAGCTATGAAATACCGTTTTAGCCGGATTATAACACGACTTAAATACATATTTATATATACATACATATGTATGTATGTGCAATACATACAGTACGCATGGGGAATAAAAGGAAAAATTAAAATGTATAGTAATAAGTCAAACGCGCCATGACGTCTTACTTAAAATATAATATAAAATATGTTTGGTTGGGGGAGGGGGAGGGGGGATGTTGAGAAAAATTTCCTATCTGCCTTTTTTTTCGCGAATACCATTTATAGAAAAATATTTTAGGTCAAAACATCGCGTTATATTCTGGCTAATACATGTAAATATAAAATTAACGCATGAGTCGTGACTTAAAAAATAAAATAAAATTCGTGACGTTAAATCTGTCTTCATATTTGTAGTGTAAGTTTTCGAAACCAAGGTTTGTGACATCTGAAGTCTGTGAAGACATCTTCGGTGAATCCGGCTGCTAGTGGGCGACCTTCACACACAGACGGTATAACCGACATTGTGGCTGCAGTCACATAACGTCGTAACTTCATTTAACAACGATATCAAATCAATCAAACCAATTACTCAATTAGCTCGCGTAATTCAAAGCGTGATTCAATTATCAAAATAGTAATTAAACCATTCATAACATTTCACCGTGCATAAATACGTAGGTAAAATAAACAGATTATTCTCACTGAATGTGATGTACACATGTATATAATAGATGTATGTATGTATATACTGTATTATTTCTGTCTCCGGGTTCAAATTATCGAACTTTTTCTGTTTTGATCGTGAAATTTATTTATTCAGAATATAAATAACTGCTGTAAAATTAATATAAATAACAAAAACAATGTAATCGATACGATACAGTTTTTTCAAGTTAGTATATATGGGTGTATAATAAATTATTTTTAGGGATATATTTTGTATTACTTGGAGCTTGGAAAAGTTACTGTTCGAGGCGTACAAATTTTATGATGATAATTAAGTATCGGATAGTTCTGGATCTGGATCACTTCTGGACCTGCAGCGGGGACTAGTCGTCAGCATATATGCTTTCGAACTTGGTGGTCACGGGTTCGAGTCCCAATGGTTGCTGCTAGTCACACCTTGGTTTGGTTTATGGTCGATTGTTTACTATCAGAGTTTTTCAATTTATCTGATATTCATTGAAACGTAATACCTTTAACGTTTTTTCTTATATATCTGCTAGCCTTTAGATATTATTAAATTTATATAATGTGCTACCAATACGGTTCCCAAAAGGATACTGCCCTGGTCAAAATACAATATGATAAGTGAAACTTTTTTTGTATTTTTTACAAGGATTTTATATGTTTTTTAGTTTAACGAGTTGCTGACTTATATTATGATTTATGTTGCACTTTGGAGTACACTTGAACTGGAAATAGTATGAAAAATCGTAAAATAATTCCTTTTTGAGTTTGTTGACCGTAAAATTACACTCAGGATAAAATCAAACCGTTTCAATTTACATTGTCTAGTGAATAATATAAAAAATCACATACTAGGTTGTGACTCGACAACTGCAAACAATTTTAACAGAACAAATAACAGTACAACTAACTGATAAGTTTATTTAAAAAAAAGTATGTAAAAGTATAACTGTGATTGATTGAATTCATACTATATTACTTGTACATAGTTAGAACTTAGAAAAAAACAAAGTATGTAAGTGTAATACATCGATATTGCATACTACACATATATACCATCACTTTTTGTCTCAACGTTACAATATTGGTATATTGGCATTTAGCAGGCGGAGAGTGACGCTTCTCTCATATCCATATGTACATGCATATCTACGTAATATATGTATGTATGTATATTACTCAACAATTTCAACCGGTAAACTTGCCACGAGGTTAATGTGTTATCGGTGAGAGTGTTAACCCTCTCCTTGCGATCATTCAAATTAAAATTCAATACGTATTGGAAAACAGCGTCCATTTCAATAATCACGATCGCCTCGGATTATACTTGTATGTAATAAAATATACACACATATGTACATATGTACATATATGTATACACAGTATATTGCAGTTGTCACGTCAAAATATGATATCCCGGTGATAACATGAAAATTGTGAAAATGATTTGGCACACTGGCAATAACTTTAAAGAACAATTGTGAAACAATGCATTATTTAATGCAACCGAAGATGATCTAATCTTGCACAAAAATTAAAAGGAGAAACATAAAGCTTAGTGCTTAAATTATGCGGTTATGGCGACATTGAAACGAATGGGGAAACTCGTGTGGCCTTTTAATAGAGTTGACATTTTCCAAATTGTATGAAACATACTCGCTATAAAATATGTCCGTTTATAATATAAAATCTTTCATTTGAATAACAATAAAAATTTATGTGCCAATTTACCAAACGCTGAGTTTTGACTTTTACCTTATATTCATACATACATATTATATATATGTACATATACATATGTACATTTATAATAAATAAAAATTTATTCAAACGTATTCAGTGCGATTTCTAGTGCTGTAACTAAAACACAACTAATAAGAATTTACTATTCCTGGAAATATATTTCCAATATATTTACATACATATGTATTCCAATATATTTACATACATATGTATTCCAATATATTCACATATATGTGTATATGCGTGCAGCTATGCAGAAAATTATATTGCGAATATATTTCTTTTCTACAATATTTAATACATTTTATTGGATATATTAAATTAATCAATGATTTCATAAAACTCTCAAAGCTAAGTCAGCACCATTGCTTTTTATTACGATAAATTATGATAAATATCATCGAGAATTTGATACATACATACATAGACTTATATGTAGTGTGACTTGTGAAAGTCAATTAACAAATATTTGTAAAGCACGAAATAGACACGTTTGTTTTATAATATGAAATATATTTAAATTGTTATCATTACAACATGTAACCGGTATTAAATAATGGAACTAACGCACTTTATATGTGAAATATAATATGTATCTACTCGTCATGTAAAATTGGATAAATCTTTATTATATGTATTATAAAAATACACTGTTCGACACGAAAAATGGTTCAGAGACGAGATTTCAGAGAAGAGACTTTTCTTATAGATCTATGCCCAGTAAACACGAATCTGGTAATAAAAAATGTTGATTGGCTCGAGATTCGGAGATATGTATATGTATTTTTTAAATCGCGTGATTTTTCTATATCCTGGTGTTGTTCGGTCTATGTCACAAAATCTGTCGATTTCCTGTTCAAAATGAATATTGGAATCTATAGTCGGGTATTTTATCTTTCTTTTGTAGTACTTTTCAGCTTTCAAATATCTCTAAGTAGTCGTCCAGTTCAAATCAAAAGTCAAAAGTACGTATTTTCACTTGGGATTTTTTTTCCACTGTTAATACTATTTTATATTGAGTATTTTCTATTGAGAGATTTTTCCTTTTTGTAATGAAAGTAATTGACACGATAAAATTGCTAAGAGAGTGTATATTTATATGAACATAAGTTGAGTGAACTTTCATTTAAAATATAGACCGATAGGAATGTTTCAAAAAATGAATAATACTTCAAGCGTGGGATACAAACCAAGAACTAAGTATATAAACTCCACCTACATAATTCATTGACAATTAATTTGCGTATATATACGAGATTAATAAAACGAAGGCGCACGATAGCTCAGTAAGGGAACCTATGCAAACGAAATCAAGTAACAGTCGTTAAAACTTTCTACATATGTAGTGTTATATAGACATCGAACATCTTCCTGATAAAGACAGCGAGCATCTTTCGGCACAGTTACGTATGTATATCCCTAAGGGTAAATTTTTTGCAAGCTTGAGCAATATTTATACATGTTGAAATCGCACAAGTTTCGCCCATCATTCATCGTCAAAGTATTAAAATTCGCTGTAATAACGGGGAGTACAGATATATGTATGTTCAATCACGATACGAGGAGGTCGTATGTATGTATTGTACATAAATACATACCTTGAACGAAATTCGACATGGGGCGTCATGGCGAGGTCGACAACGTGTCCGATACCAAAAATGTGGAGCATCTGGACTGATGATGCTTCAATTAAAAAAAAACAGTTCCCTGGTCTGAATTTGATACCGTCTCTTGTTCTTGAGACCTTGCGCTTAACGAATGCAATAAAATTTGGTGAAGTTCGGCCCTGAAGGTTTCCATTTGCCTAGTAAACTGCATTTAAGATAAATACAAGATGATGGGTGGCAATTGATATTTTTTGAAAATAAATAATCTAATTTTATAATGAGAGGTAATTTGTGATTTATGAAAATTGAGTTAGTAAAGATTTTTCTTGTGATACCGCAGATGAATGGGTTACCAGCGATGGCGAACCTTTTTGAGAAGTGGGTCAAATTTCGTTAAATATTTTATTAGACCTAGCCCGTGGGTCACCAAGTCAGTGAAGTAATTTGAAGGGGGTGGAGAAGGTAAAAATATTATTAATAAATTTGGAAATCCAAAGATTTGTTAACAGAAAAATTTAACAGTTGATCCTCCAAAAATGTTGCGTGTTCTTTTTAAGTGAAGAGCAAAAAACGAAGGTCAACGTCAACAATTTATACTAACGCAGTCATACTTTGAATTCGAAAAGCTTGTTTTATTTCCCATGTGATAACTAGATATGTTTTTATATGTTTTTTAGTTTTAACTTTTGTTTTTTTCGTTCAAAAAGAGCTTTATTTCTTCTAATAAATTGACAAAACTATCGAGAACTTGACCGCAGTTAAGCCATCGAACATAACTGTACGTCAAAATCTCCGGATATCAACACCCAATTTCTTGTAATACTTGTGCAAATTCTCGTTTATTAAGACCTCTTGCATTTTATTACAACTGGCACTACATTGAATTTTTTTTTTAATTTTCACGCGTCAACACGTGGGTCATTAAAAAAGTCTTCTTGAGTCAGTGTCTGACCCACGGGTTATAGGTTCGCCATTACTGCCCTATACTCATCGTAGTTACAATTAAATAACGAGCTAAACTAATTACCTATTTTATTTTTATCGATATACCTACCATATAAATGATATAGTAAAATTTTAAATTAAAAAACAGCTAAATATTATAAATTATACATATGTATAAATTACTTAGCTTAATAAAATGCATACTGCTAGACCAATCCTAATTGGGTGACAATAAAATCAAATTTCTCCTCCAAAGTGAGACCCACCCACATACATGTCATGTATGTATGTATGTATGTAATATACAAACTCGTACTTTTCTTTCTGAATCTGTCTGAATATATATGTATATATATATATATATATATATATATATATATATATATATATATATATATATATATATATATATATATATACATATATATTCATTCATTATATATATATATATTGTTAGAATGTATAATCTTTAACTTTATTTTTATTCGTGTTTCAATTCCTTTTTGAAACCCGTTGAAATCAACTGGCATAACACTAGTATTATATAGTTACGGCAAATATTGATTTTGTCTGAAACGATGTTGTGTTAATTTAATTAGACTGAAATTAGCACAATGATGCAGCGTCCCGTTTATATATGTACATATGTATATATTATCTATGC
The DNA here is from genome assembly GCF_051622035.1 of Arctopsyche grandis. NCBI lineage: Eukaryota > Metazoa > Arthropoda > Insecta > Trichoptera > Hydropsychidae > Arctopsyche > Arctopsyche grandis. The sequence continues at coordinate 12,302,092 of NC_135355.1, forward strand.
AATGCGATATGCCTGTTCCATAAAGTTCTGCGATATTTGAAAAATCACGTTCCCACAATAAATTCCTATATTAATACACACTACAAACTAAAAACCATTATAATTCATATTAATAAAATATTCAGAGAGATTTTGTGTTTTTTCTATTGTTTTATTTTATAAACGATACAATTTTAACACTTGGAATATCTGAACGAATAAAAATGTAAATTTTATAGGATCCGAGAAATAAAGCGCATAATCCAACGGTGTGAGTGGGAGCCGGGATAAAGTTCCAGGGCCCGGACTGCTCGACTGGGTCCCGTGTCAGGACGTTTGACTAACATAAAAATATATTTATCATATTTATATAATGCTTAAATGTTTATTATTTTTCTATCCATGCATTTTTTGTGGCCATGTGAAATCGTAGCTTTTTTTATACTGACATATTTATACCTATCTATTATATGTATTGACTGATTTGATGCTGACTGTAATACAAATATTGACCATTTGTCATACATATTCATCATTCTTACAAAAAATGATTAAAACACGGATTATATACAATAGGTTAGATGGATAGAGTTTCGCGATGGAATTTAGTGTTGATAGAAACCTCAACGAAAGTGTTTAAATGATACTCAGGATGAACTTAAAGTTATGTTTGTAATTTAAAGGACGAATATGTAAATAAGTTAAATAGGAATTTTATTGAATCGGAGAGGATGCTAATTGTATGTAATATAAGGATATGTTTACCAATAAATGTCTCATATTTGATAAATAATATAACCTACGTATAATGTTCCAAGCAGAATTTTTTTCTTGGATATTTTTTTATATACATTAAATATTTATGTGATTCATATAATATAATATATGTAAATATATAAACGTGATTATATAATACTAGCTGTATTACCCGGCTTCGCTTGGTATTTGTAATATAAACCACTTATACATAACTAATCTAATAGTAAACATTTTATTAAATTTATTTGAATAGTTTTATTTTATACAAATTTATTTGAATACTCATTTTTTTATTTATTATATTGACTGTAACGAAAGAACAAACATATATAGTAAGTCTCTTATAAAAATTTATATGTATACGAAATTATATGTATACCAGCCTGCACCCCCTAGGGCTCCGCCCCCGGCGCGAAGGAGGTTTCGCCCTCGGCGTATTTGCCCCCGGGGACTTCAAATCGAAAAAAAATTGAATTAAGTTTTCGATGACGTCACGGATTTACGACCCAACAAACGAAGGTTACATACAAAGTCTCTTTCCTAATTTTATATTAGATTACATTATTAATAATAAATTCAATATATACAAGTTACATCGTCGTCGAGATACGTAATATTACATCTATACACACATATATATATATATACATATGCTATACTTACGACAGTATACAGGAAATAATTGCAATTAAATTTGAAAGATAACACTGAAAGTCATTTTAATTTGATAATATACAATAATTATTATATTACAGTTACATGTATACAAACTTATATGGTTGCTTTAGTTACAATAAATTTCATCCACAGAAGCCATGATTAAGAGCCTGCTCAAAGATGTTTAAATTATAAAGTCGGTTTTGGTAAGCCCATCCTCACCCACGCGATAGTCTAGAGATTTTTGCGTGGGTCTTGATCAAAACGGTGTCCAGTCAGATTCTTTTAGGATCTTGTAGGTCCTGGCGACTGTTCAGCTATAAATTTTGTCCTCCAGAAACGCCATGACCCCACGAGCTCAACCCACGACGAAAATCTTTTTCAAAAACGATGACCGTAACTTTGCCTTTTTTACCTGATCCCACTGAGATTATATTTTACTGTACGTGTAAAGAACGAGTCGATGATTCAACCGAAAAAAGAAAATGTGACAGTGTACAATAATAAATTAAACAACGGCCAAAAAATCGTTATATACAATGCAGAACATGAAATTTATACTTACACATAACGGTAAGAGTCATTGTGAATTTATAGTAGAAATACAAATATAAATATTTGAATAGAAATAAAAGCCCATCTGACATACATATCTTCATATTCTTAACAGAAACTAGAAATACATATGTATGTATATTACATGATAATTGTTTGTTAGTGTTGAAAATTGCTTTCCAAGCTAAAATAGTCTTCAAACTCCGAGACTCTTTAACCTTAAATATTTACAAGTAAATATCACGTTCATAGTATGTTTACTTTATAAATTAAATGCATTTTAAAATTTTCACAAAAGTATTTGTTTATAAAAGTTTCGACCTTTTGAATTTTATATAGAATAAATTGTCAGGAGATTAAATAAATAAAAATGTCAGGAAAACTTAAGCAGTTTTGCATTAAAGTGTCGGAACGCATGATGACGTTTTGGTGAGGGTCAACTTGGTCCCGTAGTTGATATTTAAAAATATTCAAAATATCTATTCCGATGAAATACACAGCGGTGTTTCATTGTGGTCTCCGGGTACAAAATGTAATGTACAAGACTAGAAAGTTGGGAAAGTACGCCAATAGGAATAAATCAACAAGGCAATACATAGTCAAAAGGTATATTTGAATCTTTTGTTCAATTGATTCATGTCGTTCAATTTTTACTTTATCTACATATGTACGTAGAAGTTTTAACAAATAGATGAAGTTTTTTAATCATACGAAAATTTGAACTCGATATTTTGATTGATTCAAACTCGATCACTTATCACGTTTTTATAATCTAAAAAAAAAATTTTAAGATATAGTGTGAATAAAATAAAAATAACCAGACGCTTAAACAATTCAAATCGGTGGCGGAAAGGATAATAAATACGGCGACTTACCATTAGACGAGAAGATGGTCAAAATTGTAGCACTTTTTAAAACTTGTCTATTACGACTATTTTTCACCATCGTACTGGCGGATTTGATTTGAATATATATTGTTGAGGTGCCAAGAGACACCTCAGTGAGGGACAGTACATATAAGTTAATTATAAATTTTAGATAATTAACTTATATGTATAAGTATAATAATTAAGATGTATTTTTAAATTAACTTGATACCTAAAATATATATAAATAAATAAAACAAATAAACCGCGCAAAATGGCAAAGTTTCAAAATGATCGGAAGAATGTAGGATATTAAATCCTACATTAAAGAGGCAAACTAAACAAGAGGCACTATAGATGGCAAACATAAAAGAGCCTTGTAAAAATATGAGTGTGTGTGTGTGTGTGTGCCTGTGTACTTTGGGGATTTTTTGAACACAACATGTCCTATCAAACCAAAACTTACTGAAATGCTTATCGATAGGACGTAATTTTTTTTCAAATTTATAAGTTGACCGGAAATACTAGTATCTACCTCATAGGTGTCCTCTTTTTTTACGTTTTTAGATTTAATTATCTCCCAAACCGCTCAACGTATCAGACTGAAAAAAAAAACATAATAGAAATTATAAATTTCATACACTTATATTTTTACCTCAACCGGAAGTAGAACTTTGACTCTAGAGAATTGAGGCTTAATATGTTTTTCTCAGAAACTTTTTAGTGTATTGAACTGAAATTTAGTGAACAGCCGTCAACCGGAAGTGGCAGTTTACTCTTGTTCGATTTTTCTTCCACTTCTTTTTCGACCCTTTAAATATGTGTGCTCTCCACGAGAAAATTCAAGTTTAATCCTTGTATCAATTTTATGAAAATAAAAAATTATTCATCAAATTTTGTAAACCGAAAGTGGGATTTTTTTCTCTTAGAAAATTTAAAAATGTTATGACCACACGATTTTTTCCACATCACTGACGTATCAAGCTGAAAATTAATATTTGTATTATTTAATTACTAACTTTGAGTGGAACTTTTGTCTTGTGTAAGTTTCCCTACATTTTCTGCCAGTTTGTATAAAAAATGCTCATATAGCTGGTATGTGTGAACGTATATGTACTTCTGTTAATCTAAAAAACATAGAAAAAGTAGTGGATTGGTCACATCTGATTTTTTCAATGGTAGACACAAATTTCGAAGCCTATATTTTTATTATTCATTTATTGAGTTTTTCATTTACCAAAACGGTAAAAAGCTTGAAATGAAACAAATTATTGAATATTATAATATTTTGAAATGAAACATTCGTTGAAACATATGATCCGTTAAACTCACACTAGGCGGCACTGCACTGCAACGGAGAGGCGTAGCCAAATTTGTATGAAATTGTATGACATAGAACTACGCGTCAGAGTTGCCTTTTGTACCAACTCTAACGTGTCGCGCAGTTCCGCTGCAGCACACTGTCGCTTAGTATGTTCGGACTATAATATACTAGTGTTGGGCCCGTTGATTTCAACGGGTGGTTTCGAAAAGGAATTGAAACTCGAATAAAAATAAAGTTAAAGATATTGAATCGACTGGTTTCGGAAAGAAATTGATGCACGGATTAGAAATTACGAATGACAAATTACGAAGTGATTAATTACGAATTACGTTTTGTGCATCGCCGACGTCCCGACGCCTTTGCCCCCATCGCCCCCGATGTCTTCGGCACCTCGGGGCCTTCGCCCCCAGCACCGCCGACGCCTTTGGCGCCCCCAGCGTCCCCGATGCCTCCGGCACCCCGGGGCCTTCGCCCACGGCGCCCCTGGCACCCCGGGGTCTTCGCCCGCAGTGCTTCGGACGCCTCCGGCGCCCGGAGTACAAAAATTAAAAATATGAAAAAATGAAAAATATGAAAAAAATTAAAAAAAAATTGTTCCCCATACTGGTTGATGGTTGATCGTCCGTCACATACAAATATATATATTTAGCGACAGTCCGTTTTTATATATAGTATATTTGAAAGTGGCGGTAGTCCAATTTTCGGTTTCAAATCACTACGTACATACATATATGTATGTATATGTCCAGAATTTCAGAGAAGCAAAATAAACGTATTACACGCCAGGATTTTACAAGACTGCACATAAATAAAAATTTACAAGAGCTTGTCGGTTTTTGAAAATCAGGTTCTCCACAAAATTCTCGAAATTCGAAAACTGGTTTTTAAATTTGGTAAGCTAGTTTAAATTCGCTGTAGGAAATACTTGTGTAGGTAAAATGGACTTTTCGGAGTATTTCGCGCGTACAATGTTCTACTGTCTGAACGAAATGCTATAGGTCGGAAGGCGGTGTAAGAGACAGCATATACGTTTTTCCTAAGCCTCTTCCTACAGCGGACCAACGATAGTACTAATATGCAAAAACTGTTTAATTATTTATTTAAAAACGTATGAATACCAATCTGAAAAAAGTCCCTCTGAAAATCACGATTTTTTAATATTGATACAGGACATAAAAATACGGATCGTAAATAAACGGGGGATGAAAAATTTCCTCTTAACAATTTACTATTATGGAGATGTCACCATTATGTTCTGAGGATTTGATATGAGGTAGGCAATTCGCGGTGATTAATATTCGTTTGATTTTTCAATGTCAAAAAATGCTTGAATGCCAAAAGTTCAATTCAACAATCGATTTCATAAAAACAAGTGAGGAAAATTCATTCGTGTCCTTTTTATCATAATTTAATTAATAAGTGTCACTTCTAATGCGATTATATGTATAATGTTTAATATAAAAGTGTGGATTGTGACAATTTTAATATCAGAACAAGTGATAATTCCAACTCGAAAACCATGTAAAAATTTCAGCAGTCCTTGATTTAATATATGTACATATATACCTACATACATACATACATTCGTGCGATAAAAGCCTTTTTGTTTGTTTGTTTTTAAGGTCCTGGCATTTTTTGTGTCGGGTATTCATTGCACCAAAGACTTGCTAAAACGACAAACACCGGTTAACGGCAACGAAGTCATTGTCGCCATAGAAGACAAGGACAAAACACAATATTTAGAGGCCAATTTTGAAACGAGTAAGTCAAATACATTATATTTATATTTAAAAAAAATGGGAGAGGTGAAATAGCCGATGAACAATGCATATTTGTCAATTGTTTTATAAAATAATAAACAAATTATGTGAAACTGTACACATGTATGTGCATACATTTTAAGGTGCGTACGAGTTTGGATATGAACTTGGGCCAAATGGACAATTTCATCACGAAAATCGAGGACCTGATGGCGTTACTTATGGGTGTTACGGTTACATAGATCCCAATGGAATTCTTCAAGCTACCCATTATGTAGCGGATGGTTGGGGTTACAGAGTTGTAGAGCCAAATAAACCTGTCGAGGTGTTTGGCAATAAACATGAACATACACAAGATGAGTAAGTATTTAGCATTTAAATCAATATTCAATTAGCATTTAAGTCATGATCAATACATTTTAAACGAATTTATTTATTTGTAGAAATCAAGCAACCAGAAAACCGGGACACTTGACGCCATGGAAAGAATTATACTTTCCAAAAAGTTGTGGAATGTTTCCTGGTGGTGCGAAACCTGGACATCAACCAAAGCCTCCACCATATCCGTCAGATGGAACGGGACAGGAGAGTAAGCCGCCACAAGTTACAAAGCCTGGCGTACAACCGACAGGACCAGGAAATAGACCTGGTGGAATACCCAGTTCGACTGGTGGTCCTTTTAAACCAACTGTTCCTGGAGGAATTGGTGTACCTGGTAAACCCGGTAGTCCTGGTGGTCCATTTGGACCAGGTGGACCGAATGGACCCGTTGGACCGAACGGACCTGGCGGACAAGGAAAACCTGGAAGACCTGGACAACCAGGTAAAATATACAATTGAAATATTTATAATATAGACCAGGCCTGGGCAAACTTTTTGGATTAAGGGCCACATTAGAAATTAAAAATGAGCGGCGGGCCGCAAGTAAAATACTATTTTTAGATATACATTATTCATTATCGTGAAAGGAATTAAACTTTTTAATCTAAACGTACTAACTCAAGCGGTAATTGCAATTTAAATGTTTTCGTTGTGTATACGGTTGTACGCGAAATGTGTTGGGTGCAAGCGAGATGGCATGTAGTCCGACCGCTGTACTTGTGAGGTCGATTACATGCCGTACGCAATGTAATCGCGTTGTACCCAACACATTTCGCGTACAACCGTATACACAACGAAAGCATTTAAATTGCAATTACCGCTTGAGTTAGTACGTTTAGATAAAAAAAAAAATATTGAGATAGAAAACCAGTCCTTATAAACGTGGTGATATGAAAAAAAATGCCAAATAAATGAAAAATAGCACGGAAAAAAAAAATATTTTTGACTTTTAAAATTCGCTAGACAATTAATTATACGTATTTTAAAGCAATGAAATATCACAATCAATAGGAAAAACATTTGACTATTGATTTCAATACTCACTTTTAGCACAGCAATACTAGATTTTGAGTTAAAGACCGCAAAAGCCAAAAAACTGTAAAAATCGTGGATTTTTTGAAACGCTCATATCTCTTAAACGATCACCAACCAACAAAAATCATTATCATATTCGAATTTAGTGGGTCAAAGTTAGTAAAGATTGGTTAGTCTCCGCTCTGGTAACTCAAAAACGTGATTTTTTGTTGCTCAGTGTAGGTAATTGCTCATTAAAGTTTGTAGTCTAGTTCAAATTGTATCTTATTTCAGAAACGATAAAATATTTAAAAAATCAACAAAAAATTTTTTAGATCAGAAAAAAGTAAACCCTTTTTGAATTTTGCTCGCGGGCCGCACCAAAATCTCGGCGGGCCGCGGTTTCCCCAGGCCTGGTATAGACCATTTTGAATGTATCTACATACATATATTTATATTATTATACATACATATATTTATATTATTATACACACATATATATATATATATATATATATATATATATATATATATATATATATATATATATATATATATATATATATATATATATTTATATTATTATACATACATATATTACATTTACATTAGGAGGACCCGGAGGACCCGGAGGACCTGGAGGACCTGCAGGACCCGGAGGACAATATCATCCAGGACAATATCCTGGTGGAACTGGAGATGGCCAATATCACCCCGGACAATATCCCAGTGGAACTGGAGATGGTCTATATCACCCAGGACAATATCCTGGTGGACCTAATGGTCCACTTGGACCTGGTGGACCGAATGGACCCGGTGGACCGAATGGACCTGGTGGACCTGGGGGACCAAACGGACCTGGAGGATCATTTGGACCAGGTTTTTTTTTAAATAGATGAATGTAAAATAAGAAAGAATATTAATAAAAAGTCTAAAACCATTTTTATTATATTTAAAGGACCAGGAAAACCTGGAAGACCTGGACAACCAGGTAAAATGTACAATTGAAAAATTAATAATATAGACCAGCGGCTCCCAACCTTTTTTGACTCGCTTACCACTTGGTAATACATTACGCTAAATTGTACCACCATATAAAAAAACATTGTATTTCATGACATTTGTTATTGCAATTATAATTATATAATATTTGCATGGTATGGAATTTAAATTTTGTGGAAAAAAAGTTATTTGCGGAATCACAATTATAATATACTCAAATCTTAAAATATTTATCTACTATTTCGTCATACTTCTATTATTGATAAATGGTTTTAATAAAAACACAAAATTACAAAGTACATATAATATATTTTATTTTCTTCAGTAAATCTCCTTACAAAATAAATTTAATGAGATTCTTGTGTTTGTTTCGAGGAACGTTTTTTAAAATTCGGTTCAAATGATGCGAGATATTCCCTTAAGTCTGGAGCTGCATTCAATCTATTTCTATATTTCTCTTTTATAAAACGGTATCAATTGCCGGATTTTCAATTATCGACTACGATTAATTAAGTTACTTGCATGTCCGCTATTGCTGATTTTTTTTCGCGTACCACCAACCATCAACCACATACCACCAAGTGGTACGCGTACCACAGTTTGGGAACCGTTTATATAGACCATTCTGGATGTATCTACATACATATATTTATTTTATTATATATACTTATATTACATTAACATTAGGAGGACCCGGAGGACCTGGAGGACCTGGAGGACCCGGAGGACCTGGAGGTCCCGGAAAACCCGGAGGACCTGGAGGTCCCGGAAAACCCGGAGGACCTGGAGGTCCCGGAAAACCCGGAGGACCTGGAGGTCCCGACGGACAATATCATCCAGGACAATATCCTGGTGGAACTGGAGATGGCCAATATCACCCCGGACAATATCCTAGTGGTACTGGAGGTAAAAATTATCTCCTAAAAGCCTCGAATACAATAAACAAAATTCTCATTCAAATTATATTTCTCATTCAAACCACTGAACCGATTACGATATAACTTCCAGAATTTGTTGTATGCATGTCCGGGAAGATTACTGTGAAAAAAAGTTGCTCAAAGACGCGAATGAGTATCATTGCAACGTTATAATTTCAAATGTTTTCGCGTCGCGACCAACGTGTTCGTTGCCTGCGTTTTCTCGACAAATTGGAACGGGAACGAGAACAGGAACGGGAATAGGAACAAGAACGGGAACGGGAACGGGAACGGGAACGGGAACGGGAACGGGAACGGGAACGGGAACGGGAACGGGAACGGGAACGGGAACGGGAACGGGAACGGGAACGGGAACGGGAACGGGAACGGGAACGGGAACGGGAACGGGAACGGGAACGGGAACGGGAACGGGAATTGCAAGCGTTATTTTGGCATTGCAACGCATGACGGGTTCAGCTAGTATTATAATATAATATATTTATAATACATTTATTTACATACTTATGTATGATGCACATTAAGCTGGAGCGGAAAATGCAAATTTTGGATTTTCCGGACGTCCCGTGATTTTTTTGGACGGCCCGCTTAGTAGAGCAAGCGGGACGGCAAGCGAGAGTCCGACAATTTTGCTTGTAAGTGGCGGACTTGCCATCTCGCTTGCTCCAATTCTTCTAGTGTACGCTCCCGGAAACTGAACGAAAGTCTTTCTTAACAATCACCGCTCGAGTTAGTACGTTTAGATAAAAATAAAAAACATGGAGATAAAAAACCAATCTTTATAAACGTGGTGAAATAAAAAACTGACCAAACAAATGCAAAATAGCACAGAAAAAAAAAATATATTTTTGACTTTTAAAATTCGCTAGAAAATTAATTATAAGTATTTTAAAATAATAAAAAATCACAATCAATAGAAAAAAAATTTGCCTATTGATTCCAACACTCATTTTGATAACAGTAATACTACATTTTGAATTAAAGAACGCAAAAGCCAAAAAACTATAAAAATTGCGCATTTTTTTAAACCCTCATATCTCGTAAAATGAACCCAAACAATAAAAATCATTATCATATTCGAATTCAGTAGGTCAAACTTAGTAAAGATTGGTTAGTCTCTGCTCTGGTAACTAAAAAACGTGATTTTTTGTTGCTCAGTGTAATTAGAGGTTGCGATTTCTCGACTTTTTTTGAATCTCGAGATTCGAGAATCTCATTTTCTCGGAATATTTGAATTTCGAGATTTGAGAATCTTATTTTCTCGAAATATTTGAATTTCGAGAATTCTCGAGAAAGTATAATTTTTTTTTTAATGTAGTGAATTGAATTTTTTAACATATAAAATCGACAACATCAAAAGGACACAAACACTACATATGTACATATATTATATCAGGGGATTATAACTTTATTAAAGACATGATGAAAGAAAGATATAGAGAGATACAATAGAACATTGTATAGAAAAGAAAGTAATATTATAAAAGAAGGCACGAAAAGAAAATAAAAATCTACAAAAGTAATTTAAAATAGTAAAAGTAACAATATGTAACAAAGAATTTTATAAAATTCCCAGTTTCGCCACCCGGCTTTGCCCTTGTTTTTGTGACCGGACAAATAATAAAAATACTGAACATCTATGCATATTAAAATACTGAATATACATTGATTAATATATAAGAAGCAAATACACGAATAAATAAATAATAAATCAAAAACCTTTGTTTTATGTGTGTTACAGTGGGGTCATATTGTCAGTCAAAATATATTTTCCCTAGCGTTTTAGTGATATCATAACCGAATACTTTCCCACTAGTGACTAGTACCTACATGCACATATATATGTAACTTTAAAATGGTGCGATTTCGTTGTGACATGTGTATATGTACTTATATGATGACCGGATAATAACTTACCGGACAAATAATAAAAATACTGACCATCTATACATATTACAATACTTTTACACAAAATTATTTACGAGTTAAAAAGTATACAAATCAGTCAGTTTATTGAACATGTTTATTGAACATGTAGTGATAAATTTTAAATATTCTCGATATTTTCGAGATTCTAATAAACGATTTCTCGAGATACGAGAATCTCGAATTGTCACAATAAAATATTCTCGAGACGAGATTTCTCGATCACAGCCTCTAAGTGTAATGAATGTTATCGATATCCTTGTCGATCGAAATATCGATCCATATTGCTTTTACGGCCAAATCTCTCGGCACACATTTGACACTTCTACATAGGTAATAATTAGACGTCAGTCATATACATATGTATTTCATAAATTTCAAATAAAATAACAATTAAAAAATTTGTAAACTTAAAATTAGAAAATAAAAACTGGTAAAAAATAGTTTTTTAAAAACAAACCTCCTTTTAGTTTTTTATATAATATTAAGATATATAAAAAAAAATGTATTTAAAAAATAATGTTCTAAAATATAAAAAATAATTATAAAATAAAATATTTAAATAAATAAATAATAAAAAATTAAATAATACTAATTTATTAACATAAAAAGGCAATTTCAACAGCAAATGTACATATATTCATTATACGTATGTACATACATAGATAAAGTAATCAAATCTATTGATATATTACTAAGTGATCATTTCGACCTACGGACTCCAAATCCTCCACTGTGTGGCGTAATGTACTGTACATTATGTAAATATACAAACATATTTATATGTACATATGTAAAATTATAAAAGAATATTAATTGACTCCCATTAATTTAATATAAAATTTAGGTAAACCAGGAAGTCCTGGAGGCCCCGGTGGTCCTGGAGGTCCTGGAGGTCCTGGCGGTCCAGGAGGCCCTCTCAGTCCTGATGGTCAAGGTAATACATATTTAAACTACTCAAACAATAAACAAATATAAAAGCAAAACAATGTAGTAATGTGGAATATATTTTTTGTTTTTCGGTGGACCAGTAGGACCAACAGACGGAGAATCCAATGAATACCAACCAGGAGAACCAGGATCTCCGGGAGGGCCTGGTAATTTTATTGAATTTATATGACAAATGAGATTTAAAATGATAAAAGATTGAGATAATATCAACTTTCAATTTTAGGATTACCAGGATTCCCAGGAGGGCCTGGAGGACCAGGTGGTCTGGGAGGAACAGGCGGGCCACAGGGCTCAGGTTCGTAGTGTCTTAATAAAATTTACTTCAATTTAGCCTCAATTCGGGTATGTGAAGTGTAGAGTTAGGTTATAGTATACATATACGTATGTGCATGCATATTTACATATTTATGTAGTATGGATAAAAATGTACATATGCATGTTATTTAGAATTTTATAGATATAGTGTATTTTAAATTGTCTCTAAATTCCACCAACATAAAAAATTCGAATGTGACAAATCCATGCCATTATCTATGTGCATATGTATTTGGGGAATATATGTACATAGGAATGGTCAAAAACAAAATTCGATAATGACGTACATACATACATACTACATACACATGTACTCCATACGATATGATCCGCCACTTGTTCAGATACTGTCCATAAAACTTGACAGTATATTTTTCTTTGTTTTTGAGAACTGTGAAAAATATTTCTCTTTTATAATTTTATCCGTGGACGTCCTGACACGTAAAAGTTCTTATCGTGTACAATTATGTCGGCGACCATTTTGCCAGTGAACGTTTATTCGTGACACTTTAGTACAAGGACATTACTTTATACATAATAAACATAACTAATGTTTTTCAGGTAGACCAGGCACTCCGGGAGGACCAGGTGGCCCAGGTGGACCTGGAGGTCCCGGAGGTCCACCAGGCATCGGAGGTCCAGGTGGACCACAGGGTCCAGGTTCATAAATTATTTTTTTTTATATTACTTTATAAATGAAATTATAATATCTACGCGAATACACACAACTAATGTTTTTCATATGTATAGGATACCCAGAATCTACAGGTATTCCAGGACAGCCAGGAATACCGGGTCAACCAGGTCAACCCGGAAAACCAGGCACCCCGGGAGGACCAGGTGGCCCAGGTGGTCCTGGAGGTCCCGGAGGTCCACCAGGCATCGGAGGTCCAGGAGGACCACAGGGTCCAGGTTCATAAATATTTTTTTTAATATTTCTTCATAATTGACATTATAATATTTTCGTGAATAAATACAATTAATGTTTTCCAAATATATAGGATACCCAGGATCTACAGGAATACCAGGACAGCCAGGAATACCGGGACAACCAGGTCGACCCGGAAGACCAGGCACCCCGGGAGGACCAGGTGGCCCAGGTGGTCCTGGAGGTCCCGGAGGTCCACCAGGCATCGGAGGTCCAGGAGGACCACAGGGTCCAGGTTCATAAATATTTTTTTTAATATTTCTTCATAATTGACATTATAATATTTTCATGAATAAATACAATTAATGTTTTCCAAATGTATAGGATACCCAGGATCTACAGGAATACCAGGACAGCCAGGAATACCGGGACAACCAGGTCGACCCGGAAGACCAGGCACCCCGGGAGGACCAGGTGGCCCAGGTGGTCCTGGAGGTCCCGGAGGTCCACCAGGCATCGGAGGTCCAGGAGGACCACAGGGTCCAGGTTCATAAATATTTTTTTTAATATTTCTTCATAATTGACATCATAATATTTTCATGAATAAATACAATTAATGTTTTCCAAATGTATAGGATACCCAGGATCTACAGGAATACCAGGACAGCCAGGAATACCGGGACAACCAGGTCAACCCGGAAGACCAGGCACCCCGGGAGGACCAGGTGGCCCAGGTGGTCCTGGAGGTCCCGGAGGTCCACCAGGCATCGGAGGTCCAGGAGGACCACAGGGTCCAGGTTCATAAATATTTTTTTTTATATTTCTTCATAAATGACATTATAATATTTACGTGAATAAAGACAATTAATGTTTTCCATATGTATAGGATACCCAGGATCTACAGGAATACCAGGACAGCCAGGAATACCGGGACAACCAGGTCAACCAGGAAGACCAGGCACTCCAGGAGGACCAGGTGGCCCAGGCGGTCCTGGAGGTCCCGGAGGTCCACCAGGCATCGGAGGTCCAGGTGGACCACAGAGTCCAGGTTCATAAATTATTTTATTATATTACTTCATAAATGAAATTATAATATTTACGTGAATAAACAGAACTAATGATTTTCAAATGTCTAGGATACCCAGGATCTACAGGAATACCAGGACAGCCAGGAATACCGGGACAACCAGGTCAACCCGGAAGACCAGGCACCCCGGGAGGACCAGGTGGCCCAGGCGGTCCTGGAGGTCCCGGAGGTCCACCAGGCATCGGAGGTCCAGGTGGACCACAGAGTCCAGGTTCATAAATTATTTTATTATATTACTTCATAAATGAAATTATAATATTTACGCGAATAAACAGAACTAATGATTTTCAAATGTCTAGGATACCCTGAATCTACAGGAATACCAGGACAGCCAGAAATACCGGGACAACCAGGTCAACCCGGAAGACCAGGCACCCCGGGAGGACCAGGTGGCCCAGGCGGTCCTGGAGGTCCCGGAGGTCCACCAGGCATCGGAGGTCCAGGTGGACCACAGGGTCCAGGTTCATAAATAATTTTATTATATTACTTCATAAATGACATTATAATATTTACGCGAATAAACACAACTAATGTTTTTCATATGTATAGGATACCCAGGATCTACAGGAATACCAGGACAGCCAGGAATACCGGGACAACCAGGTAAACCCGGAAGACCAGGCACCCCGGGAGGACCAGGTGGCCCAGGTGGTCCTGGAGGTCCTGGAGGTCCACCAGGCATCGGAGGTCCAGGAGGACCACAGGGTCCAGGTTCATAAATATTTTTTTTTATATTTCTTCATAAATGACATTATAATATTTACGTGAATAAAGACAATTAATGTTTTCCAAATGTATAGGATACCCAGGATCTACAGGAATACCAGGACAGCCAGGAATACTAGGCCAACCAGGTCAACCAGGAAGACCAGGCACTCCGGGAGGACCAGGTGGCCCAGGCGGTCCTGGAGGTCCCGGAGGTCCACCAGGCATCGGAGGTCCAGGTGGACCACAGAGTCCAGGTTCATAAATTATTTTATTATATTACTTCATAAATGAAATTATAATATTTACGCGAATAAACAGAACTAATGATTTTCAAATGTCTAGGATACCCAGGATCTACAGGAATACCAGGACAGCCAGGAATACCGGGACAACCAGGTCAACCCGGAAGACCAGGCACCCCGGGAGGACCAGGTGGCCCAGGCAGTCCTGGAGGTCCCGGAGGTCCACCAGGCATCGGAGGTCCAGGTGGACCACAGGGTCCAGGTTCATAAATTATTTTATTATATTACTTCATAAATGACATTATAATATTTACGCGAATAAACACAACTAATGTTTTTCATACGTATAGGATACCCAGGATCTACAGGAATACCAGGACAGCCAGGAATACCAGGACAACCAGGTCAACCCGGAAGACCAGGCACCCCGGGAGGACCAGGTGGCCCAGGCGGTCCTGGAGGTCCCGGAGGTCCACCAGGCATCGGAGGTCCAGGAGGACCACAGGGTCCAGGTTCATAAATATTTTTTTTAATATTTCTTCATAATTGACATTATAATATTTTCGTGAATAAATACAATTAATGTTTTCCAAATGTATAGGATACCCAGGATCTACAGGAATACCAGGACAGCCAGGAATACCGGGACAACCAGGTCAACCCGGAAGACCAGGCACCCCGGGAGGACCAGGTGGCCCAGGCGGTCCTGGAGGTCCCGGAGGTCCACCAGGCATCGGAGGTCCAGTAGGGCCACAGGGTCCAGGTTCGTTAATGATTTTATTATATTAATTATTTTGCGATGTTATAATTAAACTTTGGCGCTACCTTGCGTGCCATTGTTCATTTTTATGGTGAACCTTTTTACGATTCTTTGTATGTAGTAACTGGAAAAGACTTCGATAATGATTTAGATGAAGTTTATTAATATGTAAATTTACACATGTGGAATTTGAATCCGCAAAGCGTATCGACGAAACACAAGGTTCGCGAACGCTGGCCCAATGCAGACTGACCGGCTGGCAGCGTCAGTTTCCGGCCACGACTCGTCAATGATACCAATCGATCAATGAGTTAATACGAATGTTTGCCACACGTCGAAACAACGTCGGAACATAGTCCCACATAGGAGAACTGTTGAGAATACAGTTATTCTACAGAGTTACAGCATCACTGATGAGTCGTTTACAATAAATCATAGCTCTTAAAATAATTCAATAGAGGGTGAGTAATGAAACCTTTTGCCTCATCCAATGTGAGGATATATTCACCCAGACCTCTGGGTGAATATTATATTTATTTACATTAAAAAATTTTGAAATCCCTTTTGAAGCTGTGAATAAGCATTACAAGATAAGTATACTTTAAATAAGAGAGAGTGGACTGTATAATTTAAAACACTTAAGCATTCCTCATCTTGATGTTAACTTAGATAATACAATATTGACACTATTACAGCTCTCTAAACATTAACTAGTGAGTGTTATGCTCCTAAGTTAAATTGATTTCATAAATAAGCAACACAAACGTTGCTGAATTAAAAGTACATTAGAACGTTAATTAATTCATTCCTACAAACAGGAAATGAAGGTGAGCTATGATTATAGATATCTCAACGTTAAACATTGAGATGTTCAGTGCTATGGTATTTACTTATTCTATGATTCACATAGATAATATAAACAGTAAAAATTAACTTATGTATTCATAATACAGATACATAAGATCTGCGGATGACTACCGTCAGGTTATAAATATGTAGACATGAAATGATTACACTGTTACATTGAGTTAGCTTGGAGACGAATGATACCAAGATCATGAATATAAAATTTAACTGGCGAACTTGAACAGTAAAATTTAACTCGGAGATAAATACTGCCGAGTGATGACATGAGACAAGTCTTATATATTATAAAGACAAAATGATTAGATTAAATTCGGAGATGTATACTGCCGAATGTTAAAATGAAAATAGCTTAAATTATACACACAATACAATTAAAGTGAATTAATGAGTAATACTATTAACATTGAACGATTTAAACTTATGATTACATCTAATAAGTAATATATGCGTTGGGGGTAGTGTCTTCGGGTTAGATTAAGCGACCGAAGTTGACGGAATTGAAGCTGCTGTTTCTCCTCCTTCTTCTGATCTTCCTTCCTGTCAAGTGGTTCCTGTGGTAGAATCGGCAATGGCGCCACTAGATGACTGGACCGACGAAACTCTCCGTTGGCAGTAAAGACGTCGACGACTCGAACTATGCCATCTGGTCCGGGATACAATTTAGTGACTCGACCCAGGATCCATCGGGTTGGCAGCATATGTTCTTCCTTTAACAGGACCATTTGACCCACACTCAGATTGTTGCTTGAGTGCTTCTTCCATTTGTGTCGTAACTGCAAAGAATGTAAATATTCCGCCGACCAACGTTTCCAAAATGCTGCTGTGGTCAATTGTATCTGAAGCAGATTGGCATGGACATTAGTGTTATATTTAACCTCCATTGGAAGAGCCAGTAAGGATCTGCCAATTAAGAAATGTCCTGGTGTGAGGGGTAAAAGGTCTAGTGGATCTGATGACATGGGACTAAGAGGACGGGAATTCATGCAAGCTTCTATTTGAGTCAATACTGTACAGAATGATTCAAAATTTAAGGTGGTGGCCTTTAACACCTTTTTTAAATGATTTTTCATGGATTTAACCACTGCTTCCCACAGCCCTCCCATGTGAGGCGCCCTTGGCGGGTTAAACTTCCAACGAATCCCTTCGGAGGCTACATACCGTAGTAGCTTCTCCTCATGAGGACGTTCATAAATTAATTTTACTAAATTAACGAGTTCACGACTTGCACCCACAAAATTAGTAGCATTGTCGGAATATATCGTATTGGGCCTGCCACGTCTGGCTACGAATCTTCTTAAACAATTTAAGAAATTTGAACTCGTTAAGTCTCCGACAAGTTCCAAGTGGACTGCCTTACTGGAAAAACACACAAAGACACAAACGTAACCCTTAATTATCTTAGAATTCTTATTGCAACCACTCTTCACAGGAAACGGTCCTGCGAAGTCTATCCCCACATGACTGAAAGGAAAATTTGCAGTGGTGCGTTCAAGCGGGAGTAATCCCATTAATCTATTATGTGACAATGGTTTATTTCTAAAACAAATGACACATGAACGTACTACTCCAGTACGTTCATGATTGTCCGGCCAATGGCCAATAGGTCTGTCGCAAAAATGACAGAAAGGCTTGAGTACCCAAGTGAATATACTTCAGGTTCGCATCTCGGACAATCATGTGTGTAAGTTTGTGCTTATTTGACAATATAATGGGTGACGTTGATAGGGTTGTTCCCAGAAGAAGTCTACTTCCAACACAAATTAAATTCTCATGGAATACAGGGGACAATTTAGCTAATTTACTGCTACTGGGAATTGTATGTCCCTTACTTAGCAAACGATATTCCAATTAAAATGATTCCATTTGCGATAACCTTATCAAATTATTTAAAGCATCTTTTAATTCTAAAGCGGACGGTTCGTTAGTTTCTCTAACGATTAATTGTTTGTTCCTTAGTGGCCGGCGAACATATGGTAACACTCGAAGGAGTCTTGGAAGATGAGAATATTTATCTATCCAATCATTCTCCCTCACAAGGGTAGCATTAGTGACAACCCTTCTTTCTGGAAGATCTATTGTGATCTCCGGAGGTCTTCGAGGCCATCGTGATTCATCTAATTTCAACCAACTAGGGCCGTCCCACCATAACGAATTGTGATTTAATTCTGATGGTTGAGTCCCTCGAGAAATTAAATCTGCTGGGTTGTCTGTAGAGGAGACATGGAACCACTCAATGGGTTGAGATATTGATTGGATTTCGGCCACTCGATTGGCAACGAAGGTAGTCCATCTACATGACTCTCCCTTTATCCAATGCAATGCGACTGTAGAATCAGTCCAGTAATATTTGTCATTAATGTGAATTGTTAATTGGTCAACTGTTGACTTCATTAACTTTGATAATAACATAGCGGAGCACAGCTCTAAACGCGGAATGGTTACAAAACTGAGCGGAGTGACTCTTGAACGAGAACAAACAAGATGACATTTATAATTTCCTAATTGATCAGTACATTTTACATAAATACAAGCACCATAAGCTTTCTCGGATGCGTCACAAAATCCATGTACTTGTTTATTAATGGCGTTATTTAGTATTATCAATCTAGGAATTTTATAAAGTTTCATGACTGTATTTGATAATTGACAATCTTTCCATTTTTTGAAGATTGTCTGAGTAATAAATTCAATAAGTTTTAATAAAAATAAACTTAACCAATCTGATTGGACACTAGGTCCCACCATCAAAATATTATTTAGTGAGATGTTGGACGTTGTCTTTGCGGATGCATCAAAAACTACACGATCTTTAGTGGTAAGGCTAGACTCCTTAACCACGACGTGATGAGGTAAATAACAATGATCCTCATGGGCCTCCGGGGGTTCGCACTCTGACATATGTCCTAATTCTACATACTCCTCTAATACTTTATTATATTCCGTCTTTAATTTATCATTAGTTAGAAAACGTCTTTCCAATACCTTGTGTCTCTTTTCCGCGATATGTAACGAATTTTCTAATACTACAGGGGAATTTTTGAATGGTAAAGCTACACCGAATCTACCGTTCTTATCTCGTGATGTGTGTGCTTTAAAATGTTCCTCACATCTTTTCTCCTCAAGAGATTGATGTTTCACAATAGGAACTTGTTCTATCATCTAACTGTTTTGAATATGATTGTCTAATTGACTTAAGCCTATGTGGCTCTTCCCTGGAGCATTATTTACTTCGGGATATGGACCTACGATTGTCCATCTGAATTCGGTATCCTTTACAATAGGCATACCCTTTCCTAACTGGATGGTTCCTGCTTTCATAGCATGAACACAAATTTCGGCGCCGAGCAATAAGTCGATTGGCGTCGGTTTATTCCAAAGGGGATCTGATAAACTGATTCCTGCTGGAATTGAAATCAACTGTTGATCCAGTTTCACAGTTGGAATGTCTCCGGTAATTTCCGGTAATACTAAACACAACACCTTGGTTGAGTAATTAGTAATTGAAGACCTTATGGTCACTTTGGTGATGTGACGAATGCTATTTTCTTGATTAGCGATACCTACAGTTTTTTGAGAGATTTTTTTCTAATTTGAAATTATTCTTCTTAGCGAAAGATGTGGTAACATAGTTGACTTGTGAGCCGGAATCTAATAATATACGGCCCTTAACGACCGTTCCGTTGGACGTTATAATGTCTACTTGTACCGTGGGTAAAATTATCTCCCTTTGAGAGAAATGAGTAGAATGAGCATTAATTGATTTCCTTTCCGTATTATTTGAACTAGATGTATCGTCCTGATGCAACAAAGTATTTTGTTTGCACCTTAAGCAATTAAAGCTAGACCTACAATTTGTTATCTTATGAGTTGAATTTAAACATTTCAAACACATGGTATTAGATTTTACGAATTAATTTCTTTCCGAACTGGATTTTGCTTTGAATTTATCGCATTTACCTATGAAATGATTGTTTCGACAAAACGCGCATGAGTTTACCCTGCTTGATGGGTTTTTGTTCGCGACATGAGTTCTCCTGATTCGTTGACTATTATGAGGGAATTCTTTCACCGTAGTTAAAGATGCAGTAGATTGTAATACGTTACATCTATTCTGCAGGAACGTCTCTCACTTCTCGTACGGTGGCATTTCTCTGTCAACCAGAGATGTTTCCCAGTCCTTTAATAAACTAAATGGTAATTTCCTTAGAACTAGACATGTTACCCATGGATCTAAAATTTCTCTCGCGTAACCCAATGATTCAATGTTTTTAATACATACCGTTACCTTATTCAATAGATCTCTCAATTCGATATATGATTCCCTTGTGATTAATTTTAGATCACAAAGTGAGTTGATCCTAGTTTTGAGATTAAGTCTCGGTAAATTGTATTGCTTTACTAAAATACTCCACGTTATTTCATAATTGTCTGAGCTAATATATAACCCTGATACAGCTGCTAAAGCGGGACCGAGTAATGATTGATGCAAATATAGTAATTTAGTGACATTAGAATATTCAGGTTTATTTCCTATTATATTTTTAAAGGTTTGTTGAAATGATTGCCATTCGGATGGATCTCCCTGAAATGTAGGAATAGTTAACGTTGGTAGTTTATCTCTAGCAAATTGAATTGTTGCTTGCTCTACATTTAGTTTACTATCTTGAATGGATTGTCTATCTAATGTCGCCTTAAGATTTTGAACTGTCATTGTAATCGTGTCGTACTCTTCGTCTATTTGAGCCGCTTTCTTTATGTCTGTAAGGTTATCTAAATACTCGTAATGGAGTTTTTGTACATAGTCGTATGCTTCTTTAATGGTTTGATACTGTCCTTCATTTATTTCGGACGTTTTTTCTATTTTTCCTTTTAGTCTTTGTAACGCGCCCGAATACCTTAATTCTATTGACGCCATTGTAATTTCTACTTTATTTTCTTTCGCTAATGTTGTTATCAATTGAGTATGACCTCGAGTCTGATGTACTCTAGAGCTTGACCTGTCTCTAATAAATTCTAAGTTCCTAGTTGGACTTCGAGTCTTACGCGACTTGGAAGTTGAAACTTCTATTTCCTCGTTTTCAGAACTTGACATTTGTTTCAAAAAGTTGCACTATTTCGTCTCATAAATAAAGTTATCCTCTACTGTAGCCGTCAATTGAACTACTAGTAGAGATGTGGTAACAATATTCAATAATTAACAGTGAATCTCTATATTCTACTCTAACTATTATCACCAGATTCTATCCAACACATTTTGGAAGAAAATAACAACACCTAATTGGTGGGTACTTGGTTTATGCCACTCTTGGCTACAAGTAGAACAACACTGTGTTAAACACTGTGTCTTGCAATTTATTATCACAAGCTGTTTCCATCACACATTATGGAAATAAGAAATATACCTAATTGGTATGTACTTGATTTAAGCCACTCTTGGCTACAAGTAGAACAACACTGTGCTAAACACTGTGTCTTGCGATTTATTATCACAAGCTGTTTCCATCACACATTATGGAAAGAAGTAACTTCCACATTTATTGTGGAGGGGGGGGGGGGCTAACTGTGACTTATTGTCGCAGTTTAAATTCGACACGTGCTTTACTGATTTTACACTACATCTATTGATTTTACACTTTTAATAAGAAATTCGATGCGACCGATGAAACATTCCTTCGTGTGCGCGATATTATTATATACGATTACGTGAATATTTTTTAAAACTGTCCTACCCACATGATTGTCCTTTGAAAAGATGGCCTGTGATTAAATACATTCACTTACTTGATATCTTTTGTGCCGTTTATCTGATCGTTCTGATAATTTCGGATTACTTCTGTGTCCCATGCGCTTTTGTAGGTTATGTGTTTATGTATCTAATTTTGCGTCTCCAACTACGCGGTTACATGTACATCTGTATATCAAATCGATTTATTGCTGAAATAGAAGCAAACATATTATTAGTATTGGAATGATAGGGATAGTATAAAAGGAACGATACCGATTTCTTAATAATTGACATCCATTTTTTCTCGACCACGTTTATCCTTTTGGTTTTGTGGCTTAGGTTACTAGTGTCCGGTTCGAAGTGACCATCATGGAAAAGACTTCGATAATGGTTTAGATGAAGTTTATTAATATGTAAATTTACACATGTGGAATTTGAATCCGCAAAGCGTATCGACGAAACACAAGGTTCGCGAACGCTGCCCAACTGCAGACTGACCAGCCGGCAGCGTCAGTTTCCGGCCACGACTCGTCAATGATACCAATCGATCAATGAGTTAATACGAATGTTTGCCACACGTCGAAGCAACGTCGGAACAGTAACAATAGATGAAGTTTTGTGATCATGTGAAAATTCGAACTTGAGATTTTTATTGATTCGAATTCAGAATCAATTACTGATCACGTTTTCATGATCTAGAAAAAATGTGTTTGTGTGTGTCTGTGTGTCTGTGTATTTTGGGGATTTCCCATTACACCGTTAGTCCTATCGAACTGAAACTTAGTATTGGTAACTGAAACTCTTATGGACACGACGTAAATGGTACTGGAATGGTTGACTGGAAATGGTACCTCCCCTTATAATTGTCCCATTTTTTTTAAGTTTTTGAATTTAAGTATCTCATAAAGCGCTAATTGAATCGGACTGAAAGTTTTTTACATTTTTTAGAAATAATAATCTTTATAACCTTATATTTTTTTTTTAATTTTTATCTGAACCGAAAGTATGTAGTACTTTTACTCCAGGGAATCGAAGTTTTTGTTTCTTTCTCAGAAATATTTTCGTTCATTGAACTGAAATTTCATATCTACAAGTTTAAGCTTAATACCAAGTTATGTATAAAATTTGTTAAGCATCTGTCCACCAAAAGTGGCAGTTTACTCTTTTTCGATTATTCTTCCACTATTTTTTTCGACCCATTAAAGATGTGCGCTCTTCACAACAAAATTCAAAGTATAATTTTTGTACCAATGTGATGAAAATAAAAAAAAATCACTAAATTTAATAAACCGAAAGTAGTATTTTTTTTTAAAACAATATTTCATTATTTTATTTTGACCTTTTAAATTATTTAAATCTTATTGATATTTATTTTGTATAATACTGATAGTAATTTTAAGTAGTACAAAAAAATTGAACAAAATCTGACAACCGGAAGTAGAACTTTTGTCTTGTGCAAGTTTCAATACATTTGCGCTCAATTTGTATCGAAAATGCTGTCATAGTTATTAATATTTCATAATCTGTCTGTACGGTTCAATGTCGAATTTTGTTTTGTAACCTTCTTATATTCCTCAAATTCATAGATTAAGTCAGGGGTTGGTCACATCCGAATTTTTGTATTGCTCTCTAGCTTTGTAGTTTGCCCTATTTTATGGAAAATAGCCCCAAAACTCCCATTTTTTGTTCCAAAAGTACGGTCCACCACCGAAGACTAGTTATAATTAAAGCCCGGACCCAAAGGATGCCGCGTATTGTTAAATTGTTGTAAATGCATTGTTAATGGTTTTTTTTTTGGACTCTAGCTTTGTAAATAGAGCTAAACCGTCCCGATTCCTGGAAAAAGCACGGAGTCTATCCGCAGTCTAGTTATAATATTTACGCGTGTAATGCTGCGCACCAACCCAACGAATGCAAGTGAAGGGGATTCGGCGATGGCTGGTAGTAGTAATTTTTTGGTTATTAAAACGCTTGTTGAGACCATATCTATAAAATATCTAAATAAAAATAAAATATCGAAAATTTATTTAAAAAATTTTAATAAATACTTAAATAATTAGTTCTCCATATTTTTTTATTATATATATGGGAGTCAATGACAGATTGTTTAGTAGTAGTAGAGGTAGTTTTAGTATTTATTGACGTATCGAACATCCCACTACAGTTTATTTTTGTACACAATAGTAACATCTATTGGTATATGAGTTGCTTAAACTAATTGGTTGTTGAATACAGTTAATATATTGAAGCTTCGTAGATACGATCACACGAGCAGGCGATAAATGCAGATCTCCGATTGTATAACCTCGGCGTTACAATGCACATGTGTAAATACAACGAACAATATTTAAATATAACAAATATTTAAAATAAACAGGAATAGCAGGACAGCCAAGTTTTCCAGGTCAACCGGAACCAGTAGTTCCCGAAGGTCCAGGTACTTCGGAGGGACCACAAGGAGAAAGCGGTTCAGAAGTTCAACCAGGACAGTCAGGAATATCAGGCCAGCCAGGTACACCCGGACAACCAGGCCAGCCCGGAAGTCCGGGAACACCAGAAGGACCAGGTGGTCCAGGCGGTCCAGGTGGTCCACCAGGCATCGGAGGTCCAGGAGGACCACAGGGTCCAGGTTCAAATACGATTTTTATATTATAATTTTACGAGTGTAAATAACCTAAATGTAACGAATGTATTTTCAATATCTAGGATATCCGGGATCAACAGGAATACAAGGCCAGCCAGGAACACCAGGACAACCAGGTCGGCCCGGAAGCCCAGGTACACCAGGAGGACCGGGTGGCCCAGGCGGTCCAGGCGGTCCACCAGGCATCGGAGGTCCAGGAGGACCACAGGGTCCAGGTTAATATACGATTTTTACAATATAATGTTTACGAGTGTAAATAACCTAAATGTAACGAATGTATTTTCAATATCTAGGATATCCGGGATCAACAGGAATACCAGGCCAGCCAGGAACACCAGGACAACCAGGTCGGCCCGGAAGCCCAGGTACACCAGGAGGACCGGGTGGCCCAGGCGGTCCAGGCGGTCCACCAGGCATCGGAGGTCCAGGAGGACCACAGGGTCCAGGTTAATATACGATTTTTACAATATAATGTTTACGAGTGTAAATAACCTAAATGTAACGAATGTATTTTCAACGTCTAGGATATCCGGGATCAACAGGAATACCAGGCCAGCCAGGAACACCAGGACAACCAGGTCGGCCCGGAAGCCCAGGTACACCAGGAGGACTGGGTGGCCCAGGCGGTCCAGGTGGTCCACCAGGCATCGGAGGTCCAGGAGGACCACAGGGTCCAGGTTAATATACGATTTTTATATTATAACTAGTGAATAGCCCGATGAATTATTACGCATGGGTATAAAATTATTATATACTCGTATAAAACTAAAAAAAAAAATCCGGAATCGGAACCGTTATTTTCGTAGACTCTCATAGATAGTTTTCAATTCTTTATTTGTAATAATTTTCAATTCTTAAAGTTAACGTTAACAAAATGTTAATTAAAGTTAAAAAAATGTAATATTTTCCGATTTTACACAAACGGTCATTGACCTCGTAATGTTGAATATTATTATTACACATAACAAATTAAGTGCATCAAATATATAGACGGTAATCTGTGTGTGTCCTAACTCTCGCCGAACCTAATGAATGAATCGATAAAAATCGATAAATTCATTTTTCGACGAGATGACTTTGTCGCGACTAGAACCGATCAACCCAAATAGGCTGAATATAGGTCTAAATTGGGTTAATGGTTACGAAAATCATGCCAAATCTAATTCTTCATTTCGCCTTTTTTTTAAACATTAATTGAAATATTCCTTCTCGCCATATAAAAATACGTAATTTTAATAATTTCGTTTAGCGAGGTTTTGAACCATTTTTTTATATATTTATTTTTAATTAAATTTAAATTATTTATATTTTGACGATATTCGAGAAAAAAATTGATTTCATTCACCGCGGGCGCCGGGAATCAAACCTCGGACCCTCCGATCCAAACGCAATGTTCTCACGAGCCCGCGGCGGACGCCATATCCTCGCCCAGAATACGTGTTGTAAATACACATCATATGTATATGCACGTAATTTGTTATGTGTAATAATAATATTCAACGTTACGAGGTCAATGACCGTTTGTGTATAATCGGAAAATATTACATTTTGTTAACTTTAATTAGCATTTTGTTAACTTTAATTAACATTTTGTTAACTTTAATTAACATTTTGTTAACTTTAATTAACATTTTGTTAACTTTAATTAACATTTTGTTAACTTTAATTAACATTTTGTTAACTTTAATTAACATTTTGTTAACTTTAATTAACATTTTGTTAACTTTAATTAACATTTTGTTTACTTTAATTAACATTTTGTTAACTTTAATTAACATTTTGTTAACTTTAAATTTAAGAATTGAAAATTATTACAAATAAAGAATTGAAAACTATCTATGAGAGTCTACGAAAATAAGGGTTACGGTTCGGATTTTTTTTTAGTTTTATACTAGTATATAATAATTTTATACCTATGCGATGATATTTCATCGGGCTATTCACTAGTATACATATGATGTGTATTTACAACACGCATTCTGGGCGAGGATATGGCGTGGGACGAGGGCTCATGAGAACATTGCGTTTGGATCGGAGGGTCCGAGGTTCGATTCCCGGCACCCGCGGTGAATGAAATCAATTTTTTTCTCGAATATCGTCGAATTAAAATTACGTATTTTTTTATGGCGAGAAGGAATATTTCAATTAATGTTTTAAAAAAAAAGGCGAAATGAAGAATTGGATTTGGCGTGATGTTCGTGACCATAAGCTCAATTTAGACCTATATTCAGGCTATTTGGGGTGATCGGTTCAAGTCGCGACAAAGTCGTCTCGTCGAAAAATGAAATTATCGATTTTTATCGATTCATTCATTATGTTCGGCGAGAGTTAGGACACACACACACACACAGAGACTACCGTCTTTATATACATGATGTTTACGAGTGTAAATTACCTAAATGTAACGAATGTATTTTCGATATCAAGGATATCCGGGATCAACAGGAATACCAGGTGAGCCAGGAACACCAGGACAACCAGGTCAGCCCGGAAGCCCAGGAACACCAGGAGGACCGGGTGGCCCAGGCGGTCCAGGCGGTCCACCAGGCATTGAAGGTCCAGGAGGACCACAGGGTCCAGGTTAATATACGATTTTTATATTACAATGTTTACTAGTGTAAATAACCTAAATGTAACGAATGTATTTTCAATATCTAGGATATCCGGGATCAACAGGAATACCAGGCCAGCCAGGAACACCAGGACAACCAGGTCAGCCCGGAAGCCCAGGAACACCAGGAGGACCGGGTGGCCCAGGCGGTCCAGGCGGTCCAGGCGGTCCACCAGGCATTGAAGGTCCAGGAGGACCACAGGGTCCAGGTTAATATACGATTTTTATATTACAATGTTTACTAGTGTAAATTTCCTAAATGTAACGAATGTATTTTCGATATCTAGGATATCCGGGTTCAACAGGAGTACCAGGCCAGCCAGGAACACCAGGACAACCAGGTCAGCCCGGAAGCCCAGGTACACCAGGAGGACCGGGTGGCCCAGGTGGTCCAGGTGGTCCACCAGGCATCGGAGGTCCAGGAGGACCACAGAGTCCAGGTTAATATACGATTTTTATATAACAATGTTTACTCGTGTAAATTACCTAAATGTAACGAATGTATTTTCAATATCTAGGATATCCGGGATCAACAGGTATACTAGGCCAGCCAGGAACACCAGGACAACCAGGTCGGCCCGGAAGCCCAGGTACACCAGGAGGACCGGGTGGCCCAGGCGGTCCAGGTGGTCCACCAGGCATCGGAGGTCCAGGAGGACCACAGAGTCCAGGTTAATATACGATTTTTATATTACAATGTTTACTAGTGTAAATTTCCTAAATGTAACGAATGTATTTTCAATATCTAGGATATCCGGGATCAACAGGAATACCAGGCCAGCCAGGAACACCAGGACAACCAGGTCGGCCCGGAAGCCCAGGTACACCAGGAGGACCGGGTGGCCCAGGTGGTCCAGGTGGTCCACCAGGCATCGGAGGTCCAGGAGGACCACAGAGTCCAGGTTAATATACGATTTTTATATAACAATGTTTACTCGTGTAAATTACCTAAATGTAACGAATGTATTTTCAATATCTAGGATATCCGGGATCAACAGGTATACCAGGCCAGCCAGGAACACCAGGACAACCAGGTCGGCCCGGAAGCCCAGGTACACCAGGAGGACCGGGTGGCCCAGGCGGTCCAGGTGGTCCACCAGGCATCGGAGGTCCAGGAGGACCACAGAGTCCAGGTTAATATACGATTTTTATATTACAATGTTTACTCGTGTAAATTACCTAAATGTAACGAATGTATTTTCAATATCTAGGATATCCGGGATCAACAGGAATACCAGGCCAGCCAGGAACACCAGGACAACCAGGTCAGCCCGGAAGCCCAGGAACACCAGGAGGACCGGGTGGCCCAGGCGGTCCAGGCGGTCCAGGCGGTCCACCAGGCATTGAAGGTCCAGGAGGACCACAGGGTCCAGGTTAATATACGATTTTTATATTACAATGTTTACTAGTGTAAATTTCCTAAATGTAACGAATGTATTTTCAATATCTAGGATATCCGGGATCAACAGGAATACCAGGCCAGCCAGGAACACCAGGACAACCAGGTCGGCCCGGAAGCCCAGGTACACCAGGAGGACCGGGTGGCCCAGGTGGTCCAGGTGGTCCACCAGGCATCGGAGGTCCAGGAGGACCACAGAGTCCAGGTTAATATACGATTTTTATATTACAATGTTTACTCGTGTAAATTACCTAAATGTAACGAATGTATTTTCAATATCTAGGATATCCGGGATCAACAGGAATACCAGGCCAGCCAGGAACACCAGGACAACCAGGTCAGCCCGGAAGCCCAGGAACACCAGGAGGACCGGGTGGCCCAGGTGGTCCAGGCGGTCCAGGCGGTCCACCAGGCATTGAAGGTCCAGGAGGACCACAGGGTCCAGGTTAATATACGATTTTTATATTACAATGTTTACTAGTGTAAATTTCCTAAATGTAACGAATGTATTTTCGATATCTAGGATATCCGGGTTCAACAGGAGTACCAGGCCAGCCAGGAACACCAGGACAACCAGGTCGGCCCGGAAGCCCAGGAACACCAGGAGGACCGGGTGGCCCAGGCGGTCCAGGTGGTCCACCAGGCATCGGAGGTCCAGGAGGACCACAGAGTCCAGGTTAATATACGATTTTTATATTACAATGTTTACTAGTGTAAATTACATAAATGTAACGAATGTATTTTCAATATCTAGGATATCCGGGATCAACAGGAATACCAGGCCAGCCAGGAACACCAGGACAACCAGGTCAGCCCGG
The DNA here is from genome assembly GCF_051622035.1 of Arctopsyche grandis. NCBI lineage: Eukaryota > Metazoa > Arthropoda > Insecta > Trichoptera > Hydropsychidae > Arctopsyche > Arctopsyche grandis. The sequence goes on from NC_135355.1 coordinate 12,332,245, forward strand.
AAGCCCAGGAACACCAGGAGGACCGGGTGGCCCAGGCGGTCCAGGCGGTCCAGGCGGTCCACCAGGCATTGAAGGTCCAGGAGGACCACAGGGTCCAGGTTAATATACGATTTTTATATTACAATGTTTACTAGTGTAAATTACCTAAATGTAACGAATGTATTTTCGATATCTAGGATATCCGGGATCAACAGGAGTACCAGGCCAGCCAGGAACACCAGGACAACCAGGTCGGCCCGGAAGCCCAGGTACACCAGGAGGACCGGGTGGCCCAGGCGGTCCAGGTGGTCCACCAGGCATCGGAGGTCCAGGAGGACCACAGAGTCCAGGTTAATATACGATTTTTATATTACAATGTTTACTAGTGTAAATTACATAAATGTAACGAATGTATTTTCAATATCTAGGATATCCGGGATCAACAGGTATACCAGGCCAGCCAGGAACACCAGGACAACCAGGACGGCCCGGAAGCCCAGGTACACCAGGAGGACCGGGTGGCCCAGGCGGTCCAGGCGGTCCACCAGGCATCGGAGGTCCAGGAGGATCACAGGGTCCAGGTTAATATACGATTTTTATATTACAAAGTTTACTAGTGTAAATTACCTAAATGTAACGAATGTATTTTCAACGTCTAGGATATCCGGGATCAACAGGAATACCAGGCCAGCCAGGATCACCAGGACAACCAGGTCAGCATGGAAGTCCGGGTACACCAGGAGGACCGGGTGGTCCAGGTGGTCCACCTGGCATCGGTGGTCCAGGAGGACCACAAGTTCCAGGTTAATATGCGATTTTTATTTTACACTGTTTTCGCGTACGAATGACTTAAACGTAATAAACGTATTTTAAATGTATTTTATATCCTGGTTCAACAGGAATAACAGGACAACCAGGTCAGACCGGAATACCGGGGGGACCGGGAGGCCAAGGCGGTCCAGGAGGACTACAGGGCCCAGGTTCTTAGTTGATTTTTATACATTACTTGATTAATTCTTTGCATTATCCAAAACAAATCGGTGCAATATCATCAGTAATTATTTGACAAATATTATGAAAGCAACAAAGTATGTATTCGTATATGTAGAGGTTATGGTTTCTGTTTTTATTTCTTTTTTGTAGTGTTTTCAAATACTATATAAATTGTATGATGTATTTTATTAATGAAAAATTTATATTTCAGGGGGTTCGCCGTATCCGCAATATCCAGAGGGCCCTGGAGGACCAAATATTCCAACTGGTCCGAACGGACCCAGTGGGCCAGGTTGGTAGTTTACATATTAAAATATACATTCATCCGTATGTGTGTATATACACATATACATATTTATAACAAATAAAATTTTGGTATATATTTTATAAAGTCTTAAAACCGAGTAATTTAAATCAAAACTTATTATTAGGTGGGCCTGGTGGACTTGGAGGTGCAAGTGGTCCCAGTGGTCCCACAGGGCCAATTGATTCAAGCGGATCTCCAAGCCAAGAAAACGTCGAAGGTATGCAGTGCTTCCTTGAATCGCTTCCTGGTATAGAAACTTTCTATATTAAAATAAATCTATTTTCTTAATTAAAGGTTCACCTGATTCCTCTTCGAGTAGTCAGCCCGGATCACAAGGAGGATCAGGACTTCCAAGTAGCCCCGGTGTTTCCGAGCAACCAGGACGACCCGGTAATAAAATGTGAAATCTTTAACCCTCCAAATCCAAAATTAATTAAATTAAAATGAAAACGAAATATGTAACTTAAGGTGGAAACTATCCATCGGGACAATATCCTGGTTCAACGGGATCACCTGGTGCACCGGGATTACCTGGTTCACCAGGGTCACCGGGATCCTCCGGCTCACCAGGATTACCAGGATCGTCAGGCTCACCCGGATCACCAGGTTCAACAATTCCAGGTAGTAATAATAAGATATATGATTTATGCAATCTTTTACTTCTATATAAATACAGATTATTGTAGATCGTAACACATGAATCATATATATAAAGACGGTAATCTGTGTGTGTCAAAGTCGACGAGACGACTTTGTCGCGACTCGAACCGATCACCCCAAATAGCCTGAATATGGGTCTAATGAGCTAATGGTCTCGGACATCGTGCCAAATCCAATTTTTGATTTCGCCTTTTTTTTTAAACATTAATTGAAATATTCCTTCTCGCCATATAAAAATACGTAATTTTAATAATTTCATTTAGCGAAGTTTTGAACCATTTTTTTTTCTTTTCATATAAAACAATTAAATATATATTTTTAATTAAAATTAATTTTATTTTAACGATATTCGAAAAATAAAATCAATGTCTCGAACGGTATTCGAACCCGGCACCTTCCGTGCGTCTGCGCTAAAGAGTGTAGACCATTAGGCTACGACGCCTGACTAGAGATGCGTTCTAAATTTAATATATAGATTTTATATAATATTCAATATATATTTGTATATTATAATATTCAAGGTTGCGAGGTTAATGACCTGGGTTTGTTTATATTTTTGAGTATTACAAGACCAAATATTCACGTCAACCTCGAATAAAACCATTTTCACGAATATAAGAGTAAGTATGTACATACAATTTAATTTAGTAAGGCTTTTTGTTAAATTATTCTATTTTAATATATTAAATATATTAAATAATTATATTTTAACGATTATATTTTAAAGAAATTTGAAAAAAAAAAAAAATTAAAACGACGATAGCAAAATTGAACACACGACCGGCATACCAACAGACGACGGTGTTAGCCACTCGGCCATCACCACACTCGATTAATCGTCGCTATATGCGGCATATTAGTGCATTGTGTATGAAACAGATGTTTACTATCGCTTTCTCTCTCTTTCTTGCTTTCACATACGGGCTGCGTGTGAGATGCATTTAGATATGAAGCCCGATTAGCAAAAAGAACAATACATGACAACGGTGTTTGGTAGTTCTCTCTCTCTCTCTTTCTTTGACGTGCGAGTGAGACGCACTAAGTTTACAATTTTTTATTTTATTTTCAAACATTGTATTGTAAACATTTGGTACGCATTTCATCATTTTAGTGGCATTTAATTGTAGGTACAATGACGCGTGATCTTTTTAAGAGAAAACGATTTTCTGTGTTTGTTTATTTTATATGTTGTGTTAATATATATATATATATATATATATATATATATATATATATATATATATATATATATATATATATATATATATATATATATATATATATACATATATATATCCATATATAATGTATTTTTGGAATTTTATAATGTTTTCATTATTCGTTCTTTACCTTTTTCCATATTAAACAATTAAATATATATCAAATTAATTATATTTTAAACGACGATCGTAAACATGACATAAATATTTGCGTTCACCTATCGAGTGAAACCATTTTTACAAATCGATTCCTATGCCGGATTCCTGTTTCAGTTCCTGATCTTGATTCCTTTTTCAGTTCCAGTTGCGGATTTCTGTTTCATTTCCGGATCTCAATTCTTATTTCAGTTCCCAATATTAATTACTTTCTCAGTTCCGGTTCCGGATTTTTTTTTCAATTTTGATTCCCGATTTTGATTTCTATTCCGGTTACTTTTAATATTATTTTTCATTGAACAATTTTATATACATATATATGTAGGTACCATAATAATTTTATACCTGTGCGATGATGTTTCATCGGGCTAATCACTAGTCATATATATAAAGACGGTAATCTGTGTATGTGTGTGTGTGGGTATGTGTCCTAACGCTCGCCGAACATAATGAACGAATCGATAAAAATCGATAAATTTATTTTTCGACGAGACGACTTTGTCGCGACTCGAACCGATCACCCCTCACTCAAATACCCTCTTATAGGTGTATTCAAGGTTGGGAGTTAACCAATTACGCCACGATCCAATTTGAAATTCTCCTTTTATTTTTAAACATTAATTGAAAATTTTCGCTATCGCCATATAAAAATACGTAATAAAATTATTTTATTTAGCGAGGTTTTGAACCATTTTTTTATATATTTATTTATAATTAAATTGAAATTTAAATTATTTATATTTATATTTTAACGATATTCGAGAAAAAAATTGATTTCATTCACCGCGGGCGCCGGGAATCGAACCTCGGACCCTCCGATTTGTGCCAAACGCGATGTTCTCACGAGCCCGCGTTGCATGCCATATCCTCGCCCAGAATACGGGTTGTAAATACACATCATATAAATATGCACTTAATTTGTGTTGTGTAATAATAACATTCAACGTTACGAGGTCAATGACCGTTTGTGTATAATCGGAAAATTTTACGTTTTGTTAACTTTAATTAACATTTTGTTAACGTTAACTTTAAGAATTGAAAATTATTACAAAAAAAAAATTGAAAACTATCTATGTGAGTCCGGTTCCGGTTCCGGATTTTTTTTTAGGTTTATACGAGTATATAATAATTTTATACCCATTCGATGATGTTTCATCGGGCTATTCACTTGTGGTATTATAAATACAATAAATTATGAAATAAATTTTTTAAATAAAATTAAAACGAAATGAATGGATCAATCAACTGAATTTCTTAAGATTTATTATTATATGAATGTACATTTATGTACATTGGTACCTAGTAATAATAAATGAAATTCTGTAAACTTTTTTTCACTGATTTGAACCCAGAATCGATCACTGGTCTAGAAAAAGTGTGTATGTTTACGAGTGTCTGTGTATGTTCAATTACACTGACCAACAAAAAATCACGTTTTTGAGTTACCAGAGCAGAGACTAACCAATCTTTCCTAAGTTTGACTCACTTAATTCGAATATGATAATGATTTTTGTTGTTTGGGTCTCCTTTACGAGATATGAGCGTTTAAAAAAATGCGCACTTTTTACAAATTTTTGGCTTTTGCGGTCTTTAATTCAAAATCTAGTATTTCTGTGCTAAAGTGAGTATTGTATTAAATAGTCAGATGTCTTTTTTATTGGTTGTGATTTTTTATTGTTTTAAAATACTTTTAATTAATTTTCTAGCGAATTTTAAAAGTCAAAAATATATTTTTTTTACGGATTTTTTATCTGTGCTATTTTGCATTTGTTTTGGTCAGTTTTTTATTTCCCAATCTCCTGATTTGTAATGTAATCATTAATACAGTTAAATATATCTTCTGTAGTTCGTCCATTTAAATATGCGCACATGAGTAAATCTTATTCAATACTTTTATCATATGTGTAACGAAGTAAAAGATCTTTAAATGTGTTGCAGTTTATAAAACCTTTCCAAATTTTCGGGGAACACTGGTGTTCCGCGGAACATAGTTTGGGAAACCCTGCTTTAGAGTAAAAGTTCTACTTCCGGTTGAGGCAAAATTTTATCATTTCTATTACGTGTAAAATGTTTCAGTCTTATTCATTGAGCGGCTTAGGAGATAATTTAATCCAAAAACTTATAAAAAGAGGACACCTATAAGGAGAGGTAGCACTTTCAATCACTTTAAAATTTGGAAAAAAAATCAAATTGTTTCAGTTCGATAGGACTTACGGTGTTTAAAAAATCTCTCAAATATACAGACACGTATACTAACATACTAACACACACACATTTTTATTTTTCTAATTCCTAAAAAACCGTGATCGATTCTTAGTTCGTATCAGTCAAAATCTTGAGTTCGAATTTTCGAAACATCACAAATATTACGTATTTCAAATTATTATAACAAATATTAAATATTACGGATTACGTACACAGATAATGTAAACGTTTTATAAAATCCAACAACCGGAAGTAAACCTTTTATTCTGTGTGAGTTTTCCTACATAAGCGTTCAAACTTGTATCGAAAATGCTTTCATAGCCGGTATGTATGAACGTGTATGTGTCATTATTGAATTTTATATTTTATACTCCTTATTTTCCTCAAATACATATATGAAGTAATGGATAGGTCACATCCTAATTTTTTTTTAATTATGTGGCATTGCATTTCCAGGAAAACCCAGCAGACCCATCGGACCTGGAGAAGTTGGTGGTCAACCAGGAAGTATGTGTGGTTTGATAGATTATTCGTCGAATAACATTATTTTTTTGAGACTAATTTTTTTTTCAAAGGTGGCGTTTATCCCGGTCAACCAGGTAAACCACCGGGAACACCCGGCTCAGCAAGTCAATCCGGTAACCCCAATAGGCCAGGAACAGGAACCTCAATAAGTGGACAACCAGGTTCTCCTGGACAACCGGGACAGCCTGGATGGCCAGGATCACCTGGAATACCAGACGAATCCGAACAACCGGATTATACAGGACCAGGTCAACCCGGTCAAGTAGGATACCCCGGACAACCAGGTCAGCCCGGACAACCTGGTCAACCCGGACTACCCGGACAGCCTGGATCACCTGGACAGCCAATTAATCCAGGAACTGATGCTATTGGAGTACATCCACCAATAACTAGACCACCCAATTCGGGATCATTCGTACCTCAAAATCCATACGCACCTATATATATTATACCATATCCATTACCAATTGGACCCAGTCCCGGATCTTGCCCCTGTTATTTAGTAGATTCCAAAAACGGAACAGTTCCCAAACCACCTGTTAATTCTGTCCAAACTACACCTCCAAATTATGTATCTCCATATCCACCTAATTACATTCCACCGTATGGACTAATTGGATACATTCCCGTTATTTTCTTCCCGTATTGTCCAGGTAATAGCACAACTGGTTCGATGGTCCAGCCTATGTTTCCTGCAGCAGTGCCAGTTCCATACCCTTGCGGACAATGTAATGCCAATTCACAAAACACCGCTAATATGCTTAGATCGTTTGGAGAACCCAACTTCTATGGTGCAAATAGTTTTCAACAAATTCTAAGTCAGGCTAATATTAATCTGGCCGATGGTCAAATTAGATCACCGCATAGAAGAAGTATGAGGGTCAAGAAAGTAAAAACAATAACGTGAAATGTATTGATAAATTATTAAATTTAATTATTTAAAAATTAAGATTTTTATTCGCATTTTTGCGTATTCGTTTGAAATTACGAATAAAAATCTTAGCATATAATTGGATTTGTCCGACACGTAAAAAGTCGTCTCTGACAAATCCAAACTAATTAAAAATATCTGTCATATTCAAAATTAAGCCTCTCTTTGTATGTAATATACATATATGTATGTATGTATGAGCACAATATTAATTAATAAATATTATTGTTATGAAAACGAACGATAATTTTTATTAATGAAGAAAAGCATGTGAACTACGAAATAGATAATTATGACATGTGTGCAAACTGGTCTTAGAAAATATTTAATAAATTATAATTTTTTTAATCGTGATCGATCTCGTTGTTTTATTATTTGTATATTATGCCAGTTTGATTTCCAGTATTACGAATTTTAATGTGCTCTACAATCAATAAATTATTTAGGCTTACCTTATTCATTAAAAAATAAATTAAAATTAAAAAAATTAGTCGGACTTTTATTTATAATTTTACATATATTATATACCCATAAAAATGTAAATATGTATGTACCTACACATACTACATACAAACATAATACGTCTCATTGTCTTTTACATTTATTGAACTCCAATAGAGACTTCTATGTTTTCACACCGTATTTTTTAATGACTTACTGGCGAAGCGTATGTACATACATATGTATGAACATAGATCTATGCCAATAGATGTCGTACGTCAGTATTTTTTTGTTTTGTTTATATTTTATATATATTTTTTGATTTTTATAAGTAAATATAATCGATATCAGTAAATCGTATTGTATTAAGTAAATATACTTTTAAATTGTTTATACGTACAAATGTATGTACTTAAGTTAATCATGTTATAGCTTTCATTCTTTTCCTTTTCATTTGTTTATTTTGTATTTACCTTTTTCATTTATTTTATATTTGTAAATTTCAATTTCTTCTTATATTCTATTTTATTACCTTTTTCCAATATTTTAATACTATAGTTTAATTAGGCAATGTTCTACATATTATGTCATGTTATAGCCTTTATTCTTTTCTTTTTCATTTGTTTTCCTTATATTTATCTTTTTCATTTTTTTATAATCTTTGTAAAAACCTGTTATTGGACTCGGATGTTACATATATTATATATTTACTATTTGTTTTTTATACATATCTATGTACATCCTGTTGTCTGTTGATTTTTCAATAAATAAAATAAAATAAGAATGTCAATAAATAAAAATACAGCAAATGGCTCATTTTTATTAGTACTATAATACATGCAATAAAATCTTCAATAACAATATTTAAACGAAAGAAGAAAAACAAAATCTAAAATTTATCAAATCTATCTAGATTTTTGATAATTTGATATGTTTTGTATGTGATATGGTTTGTATTGATAATTTGCTTTACTGGGTACGATGAAAGATTATTAAATGAAATAAAACAATCGAGTGCGGGAATGCTATAAAATAATAAGGGTTAACAATGGGCTCGTGGTGGGATGGCGAGCGCTTTTGTCGGGAAAATTGTCGCGACGCTTAAAACTGAAAGTAGCATTTACAAATAAAGAGAGTCTGTATGTATTTAAGTTACGAGTGAGAGAGGAAAATTATGTCAAGCCATCGTAGCGTATGACATTATGCGTGGTTATTAATGAAACAATTAAAGTGTACTTACGATATACGAATGTTTACGAATTCAAATTTATAAGTATAATGTGTACATTCAATTCGGTAAGACATTTAAATCAAATATTATTACAACGAAACTGCGTATTTACCGATGTACGCATCACGATTTTTTGTGTAAGCATTTTACTAATCATCAATTAGTCTATATTTTAAATAATAAATGAAGTTTTCCTATCAACTATGGTTATCGTAACAATAACAATAATTTCGACTAAACAATTATTTCAAAAATATTTTCATTGCGTACCAGCCCAAATTGAAAGCGAAGTAAACTGATTATTCAACTTCGGTGTTGGCTTGGTGCTCTGTAAATAACAATAGACCTCTTGATTAGTTAACAAATCAAGACAACAAAATTGCATGTTTGGCAATAATGAACTTTTTTTTTTTAAAAAGCATCGTCCCAATGTCCGTCTTTGCTCATTATATGTAACTATTTTTGTGCTACCTAAGGCTGCCGCAAATCGTATATATATATACATATATATATATATATATATATATATATATATATATATATATATATATATATATATATATATATATATATATATATATATATATATATATATATACAATATATATATATATATATATATATATATATATATATATATATATATATATATATATATATATATATATATATATACAAATGTATGTACTTAAGTTAATCATGTTATAGCTTTCATTCTTTTCCTTTTCATTTGTTTATTTTGTATTTACCTTTTTCATTTATTTTATATTTGTAAATTTCAATTTCTTCTTATATTCTATTTTATTACCTTTTTCCAATATTTTAATACTATAGTTTAATTAGGCAATGTTCTACATATTATGTCATGTTATAGCCTTTATTCTTTTCTTTTTCATTTGTTTTCCTTATATTTATCTTTTTCATTTTTTTATAATCTTTGTAAAAACCTGTTATTGGACTCGGATGTTACATATATTATATATTTACTATAAAATATAGACTAATTGATGATTAGTAAAATGCTTACACAAAAAATCGTGATGCGTACATCGGTAAATACGCAGTTTCGTTGTAATAATATTTGATTTAAATGTCTTACCGAATTGAATGTACACATTATACTTATAAATTTGAATTATATATATATATATATATATATACATATATATATATATATATATATATATATATATATATATATATATATATATATATATATATATATATATATATATATATATATATATATATATATATATATATATATATAAAGATTATAAAAAAATGAAAAAGAAAAGAATAAAGGCTATAACATGACATAATATGTAGAACATTGCATAATTAAACTATGTGTGTTACTTATTTTAAAAAGTGCACATTTGTATACATACATATGTACTTAAGTTGGAAAATTTAGAATTTTGCAAACAAAGCTTCCTTTGCGGTTGAACCGCTACTCCATACTACATAATAAGTTCTATGTATTGTATACATATGTAGGTATATACATATGTACATAGAATCGAGTGTGCAACCGTCATTTCGTGTTTACATGGTCGACCACTATCGAAAATTTGTCTACCGACCACACAATGGTAACCATTACCATTACGTCGCCTAAAAATGATCACATTCCACTATTTACGAAGTGATTATGATACGCATAAGGCGAACGTAATCGAGGCGAATATACATATGTATGTATGCATTTCCTTACTGCCTCCTGTACGTCGTTGGATCGATGGCCACGTTCCGTATTCCAATTTCGAAGCAAACATTCGAAACGTTGACGAATGTCCTGAATTATACATCAACGTCTACACCTCTACACAGTTCGACATGTGTATGTCGTTCGACTGGTGACAGCTCACCCTCAGGATTAAGGATATTGCTTATCCGAGTGTGAAAATCATGTTCACATGTATGTAATGTCGCCGTTTATGAGAATGATCGATAGACTGAATTGCGAATACTTGAATGATTTAAATTGTCGTTTTCCACCTAAATTACACTGTTCGACAAATGACGACTTTTTTTTGGTTCAGAGACGAGATATGACTTTTCTTATAGATCTATGCCCAGTGAACATGAATCTAAATATATATATATGGTGATAAAAAATGATGATTGGCTCGAGATTCGGAGATACATATGCTTTTTAAATCGCGCGATTTTTCTATATCTTGGTGTTGTTCGGTCGATGTTCCAAAATCTGTCTATTTTCTGTTCAAAATAAATATTGCTATATATACTCGGGTATTTTATCTTTCATTTTTAGTACTTTTTAGCTTTCAAATCTTTCTAAGTAGTCGTCCAGTTCAAATCAAAAGTCAAAAGTACGTATTTTCACTTGGGATTTTTTCCCACTGTTAATACTATTTTATATTGAGTTTTTTCTATTGAAACATGTTTATTGAGATATTGTTCTGGCCACACTATTTTTTTTTTTTTGTTTAAAAGGGTAAATTTGAAGTGTGCTAATTTTTAAATCGGTAAAATTGCGAGCTAAAAACTTGCTACTATAATTTACTCGTATTTACACGAATCTGAATTGAATCAATAGGGATAATATATTAAATTGTCTTTATATGAGAATTTAAAAAAAATCATATTTCGACTATTCTTGTGGATTAATAGCAAAAATTCGTTTATTTTATCGAGGTAAGCCAGTTATCAATAGAATTTTTGTTAAGGAACCATTTTTCGTGTCGAAGTGTTATTATAACATGATTTTATTTTATTTAATAGTTTTTTTCATAAAATTGTCAGATTTGAATAACCCTAAAAATATTCCACAAAAAATATACAACAGTGTGCTTTATATACAGGTTTTATATGACATTTTAAAACAATTTTGTCATCTATAAAATTATTGTACCAGTCTCCAGTCATTACTTTCGGTCGAAAATGAAGCAGATATATGTACATACATATGTGCTCGATGGTTGCTTTATCGTGTCAAATATTTTACTATGTGTCTTGTTTTAAGTACTCCGTGGAGGGTGTGTCTTTAATATTCTCTTAAGACATTTTGAAAGAGTGGGATATAAAAATTATCAAAGGAGAAAGATCATAATCAAGTGGTGTTGACAGGGCCGTGCGGTAGATTTTCCCAATATGATCTTTGATTGAAATTAAAAAAGGCACAAAATGTTCGAATAATATTTTTATTTTGAAAATATAAGGTACTTTAAAATAATGATATCAACTATGAGAGACAACTACAACAACCTACTACAGTCTAAGCCTTCTAACTTAGCAAATAAACTTAGAAAATTCGTTAATTTGGGATGTGTAATCTAAAGTGGCAGCTAATGTAGCGATATAAATTAATGACAGATTTCTAAGTTTTGTTTAGCTTATTGAACTTCTTAAGTAATTTTACTAATTTTAATTTGGAAAAACTTCTTTACCCACGAGCTACAAAGATATGTAGTGATTCTTAAAACTGCAACAGTATTCGGATATAAAATAATTACGCTATTTTGGCATAAGTAATTTAAAACTTTCAAAAGTTTCATAGGATACAGTAGCATTCGGGATACATTATGCAATTCTTCTTGAAGATCATTTGCATTTATATATTATACATATGTATGTACATATATATGTACGAACATATTCACATTATTATGAAATAAAATCAACCATTCAAATGATTAAATATTATTAAATGAAATATTTGAAAAAGTTATTAGATATTAATTAATTAATTGCGAATATATGTACATATGTGTTCATATAAGTACAGAGTCTTACTTTATACCACTTGCTAATGTTATATTATATGTACCTTAAAATATGACAATAAGCTATGTAACGAAGCTTTTCAATTTTAAACTGAAAAGGAAAAAAATGTGATGAGTTCAAGCGTAAACTGAGAATTACACAAGCCAAACTTCGCGAACAAGAGATGTTTGTAGAACTTTTACAAAAACACCGGTGCGAATAGACGATATAACCGGAAAAAAATTGCTCTTGTTTAGTTTCCAGGGTCGGTAGTTTAAAGTGTTTCCATTGTTCGGTCATGACCTGTTAGTCAGTCCGACTAATGTCCATGTTTGAACTTGTAATTAAGAGACAAAGGGGGACCGTTTATGGGTTGGGTACTTTTTGCTTCTTTTTATTTATTTTTTGAGACAGGTTCAGCCCGTTTTGTCAACTCTATAAGCTCAATCTGTTCAAGTACTGTACTATTGTTTCTTGAGTGTGACTGTTTGTCGTACTCCCTCCAAATAATTTCATCATCAGTCGGACGGACGGAAATACGACGAAACCTTTTACCACACAAACTTAAAAAATCACAATATTTTTTTTAATTTACAAAAAAGAATAATCGAAATTTATGACACTCATCTACCTATAAAATATTTGAGCATTGGAAACGTATTATTTAACTTTGTATCTATTTCATATAATAGGCTTACCACTCAATAATGTAATAAAAAATAAAATGGGGTGCAGTGACCCGTTTTGTAAATCAATTATATTCCCCTAAAATAGGGAATGAAATTTGACTTTGGGATGAAATTCACTGTCTGCACGTGGAAAGAATAAACTGTTAAATGTTCGGCGATATAGTTCTTACATAATTAATTGTAAGCTTTATATGCCCCAGGTGTGTAATTTTTAATTGAAAGGGCTTTTTATATAATAAATAAATTATCTGAAAATTGAAGTAATGTATTTATTATATTTACATATTTGGATTTAAAAAAACAAATTGCACTGAAATTTCGTCGCTAATCTAAACACTACTTGATAAGAGATTTGTTTTCAATACTGCATATATTGTACTAAATATACATATGTAACTATTCATACTTTAATCAAACAAAGCCTCAAAGGCCAAAGACATTAGTTAATATGTTGTAGTAAAAAAAGTGAAGAAATCAAATGATAGGCTGAAAAAAAAACATGAGATGTCTTGTCATTTACGGCCTAGACTGGGATATCCGCATTCAGACGACATCTTAAGTCAACGTAATAGAGTCGACGTCACATCATTACGATATTTTTATGCTGTATTATTTACCACAGAATTTTTTTTCGTAAAACAAATCTATTATTTACAAGGTTTATCTTAGTTTCACTTTGCGATTGTTTTGGACAAATGTTATAAAGTTATGTCTTATAAAATTTGCATTATTGGCTCTCATTATCTCTCATATATATTTTTACTTCACTAATTATCATACAAAATACACAATAATGAACCAAAGAGGATCGCGCGCCGATGATTGTCGATCCGCTTCAAGAACAATACAGTCAGTGTCTTCCATGTTGTAAAACAAATGGTATTACCATCACCATCATTATCTCGCACAACAGAAAAAACACACCTATAAATAGTAATCGGAAAACCAGCGATGATCACACTCAAGTTAGGACCTCCCAGCAGTCAAGCTGACACGAAAAATTCCCCTAAAGTTATCCCGAATTGAGGTGGTTTCCACAGGCCGAGTGATTTAATTTTCCTATTTCACTAAGTACAAACACCTGAGCGACTGCGAAAATGTGAGTTTCTGTTTATTTCGTTAAGCTCTTGATTCAAGCGATTTTTAGAAGCCTTTCCCAAAATGATAAATTTCTTTCCCTATATAGTACATAATATGTATGTACATATTAAGGGAAAGGAAATAAAAAGTGAATTTACCTATTTATGGATACGTACAAATTTGTCTTATTAATGTTATAATTAAGGATCGGCACCAGAGTGCAAAAATGGGTTCACTATTGTCAATTTCTATTGTTTACCTTCTTTTTGCTCTCTAGCTTTGTAGGGATAAAAGTAATGAACCCTCTTTCCTGAAAAATAGCACCATCGCGCCGTCCCATAGTTGTAATTTAAGGATTCATTTACTTTGAATACGATTTTACATAAGTAATTTCAATTTAAGAAAGCTCTATATGCTGATTCTAACGTAAGCGACATCAACGACTTCAATTTCAAAATTGGATGTTTAAAAATAGCTATTAGAGTTCATATAAATACTTTTTTGAATACATACATATGTACATATATCTTAATAAAGCGAATATATTAATCAAAAACAAAATGTTCAACATAAATTATTCAAAAACAAAAACTCTAAAGTTTTTCTAAATATAATAATTCGGAGATTTTTTTTATCAATATCATACGAAAATATTCAGATAAACTATACGAGAAGATAGCAATCGCGTTTCCCATAAAATTTCAGTGCTTAATATAAATCGCGCCATTGGATCGTTGCATTGTTGCAGTTTTGTAAGGGTTATTTACACCGAAAACGGGTTAACGGAACGTCATTACGAATTGCAAACAATGGATTTTAGCGATAGCGTCATTAACGACATTGACCCATTCGAATGAGAAGAAGAATAATTGCCTAACAATGCATCGACTCGATTGCGTGTGATTTCTTCTATTTTCCTAAGTTCTGTTTTTTCTGTCCCTACACGAAGATGATGTAAGGTCATACCGAGGAACAATAGAAATGACATACTGAAGCAAAAAAAATTACATCAAATAAACAATTATTTTTGAACAGCGTTTACTCGAGTTGTAGCAATTTATCTTGTTAAAAACGCATCCATTTTACAATAATCTACACGAAAGAAAATTAAAAGGTTGAATGCATTAAAAAAACATTTATATTTTCGACATACATACGTATTATTTCTGTCGTGTTAATTTTAAACGGAATTGATTTTAAAAACGCTGCCAATTTATCGCCTCAAAATTTCATCTCGCATGAAACATATATGAAATATACGCTATATTTTATACGCACTTCACACGCAATATTTGAAGAAAAATGTCTGGTAAAAAATAAAAGTACGCATAATATGTCCATTATACCAGTCGTTGAAATGTTGAACTTTAAATAGGCCATTACAATGAACGACTCGACGAAAAGGGTAAATGTTAGACACATATGTACATACATATATACATATATATGTATGTACATACATGTACATACATATGTGTAAATTTATTGTCAAAAGAGGTAGTTTTAAATTTACAAACATTTTCAAATATGCTCAGTTAAAAAGCGACTGATTCAACATTGCAAAAGGGACTTTCCATATTTGTTTTCATATACACATTACAGTCCCTGCTCATCAAAGTTCGAACACTCGTTTCTCGAAGCTATTTTGTGTACCTGCTCCCGTTAACGACAATGGATATCTTTTTTACTTTATGCAGGATAATGCACTCTGTCAAAGAGCAAAAAAATAAAAACATTCATGTCCGATCATTATTTACCTCTCTTTCCTTGGCAATTTTCCTGGCCTAAATCCCATTAATAAATTCATATTTTAAAAGTATTAACACTTAAACTTCCTTGAAAGATATTGTATAAATGCAGGATAAAAAATATTTTCGTTTCAATCTTCGTAAGCACTTTTTTTTCAGAAGGATGCAAACGTATAGACTGACCGGATTTCGGAAACAAAGTGTGCTTCTACACTAAATTGGGTTTTAAAATATTTGTATGAACAATACTGCACCAAATACTTTGTAGATAAATACAATAAGATACTCCGCATTGTTTACAAAAAAAAGAACCCAAAATGTCATTCATAATGGGAGCAGGTACACAAAATAGCCTCGAGTAACGAATGTTCGAACTTCGATGAGCAGGGACTATAATTTCCGATTTCCAAAATATTTTCAAAATAATGTTAACTCAAATAAATATGTATAGATTAATTCGATAAAACAATTAACCAAGCTTGCTAAGGTTTCCCCACATGCAGTAATCTAAATTTAATCCAATGTCTGATATAATGTGGCCTCCGTTTCTTAAATTCACTGGATGGTGCCATTGACATTTGTCACGTCTCTCTTCATTCTCTGCACCACTTCATAAGTTATGGAAGTCGCGACCATTTAGAAAGGTTGAGTTAGTGTATTTAATTATGATTTTATTAAAAATTATTTTTTTCTATGTCATGTTTTATTTAGTTATCTTTTCTTTATTTAATTTGTATATTTGTATATATAATTTGTTTATTTAACTTGTATTTTTTCCTTTTGTACTTCTTAATCTTTTTAGCACACTCGTCGCTTTGGAGCAATCTGTTAGACGAGTGTGCTTGATTAATTGATCTTGTAAAAATAAAAATAAAAAATAAAAATAAAATAATATGTAAAATCTTGAATTCACATGTATCTACAAATCTGTTTAGTTTGCCTAATTGAAATGTTTTACATTTATCTTTAGATGAATCCTTCGAAAATATTATGGGTATGTTTGGTGTTGGTCTTTCAATTTTGGGGAGGCGGAGTTTTGGCGGAGTCGTCAGCTCAAATTCAAGCAGTATCCGATGATCCCAAAACTAAGGACCTAAAAACGGAAGCTAGCGGAAGAAGTGAGTACCACAATAAACAATTTAAGTCAAAATCTTCAAAATTTGAAATCGATATTTTTTATCAGTATTCGAAGGTATCCCGGCTTCAGTGTACGGCGCTCCAGGTGGTGGGTACTATCCATCCACTGGTTGGTCTGGTTCTAACTACAACACAGGATTAGGTTACAACGGATACTCTGGCTACTCTGGTTATACGAGTCCTGGAAATTTGGGTTATAGTGGATCTAATGGATACAGCGGTTATAATGGATTAACAGGTATTGGTTACAATAGTTTGGGAGGGGGATACAACCGAGGATATCCTTACAGTACGTTCAGCACCGGAGGAAACGGAGGATATCCTTACAGTACGTTCAGCAGCGGAGGAAACGGAGGATATTTGGGCAACGGAGGTTACGGGGGGTACGGAGGCAATGGAGGACTGCTTTCGTACAGCGGATACAATAATCCTTATTACAATACACAAAATAATTTAGGATATGGATATTATAAAGGGGGTGTAGGATCTGGGTATAATAACAAAGGATATGGTCTAACTGGATACGGAGGAGGAGTCACTCCAGGTTATATTACAGGATACAGAGGCTATACTAAATGATTGAATCCGTTTTATTATATATGTACATGTTTGAATATTAGTTTTAGAAATCAAGTGCCACATTAAACTGTATGATTTGTATTGAATGCGAAAATGTTTTTATAATTTTTTTAATACACATTTTAATAAAAAAAATGTCATTTATTTCATATTTATTTACATCGTGAAACTACGCAAACTATGTATTGTTGTTGATACATCACTGTAAAATCATTCAGTCTCGCGATTGATTTACGAAACACTCATCCAAAATTAATAGCATTATATAATAGAATATAAAAATATATTGACAAAGATGCGTGTTCACCTGTTGGCCTATATTATGTGGTAGATAATTATAGTGGGTGATTCGGTGCATAGTCAATAACGTCAAATAATATATGAAGTTACACTGGTTTATTTATGTTATATAAACTATGTACATAAATCAACTCATTATCCAACAAATGCAAGTGACGTTAAATTTGATGTTTGCAATGGAAAAAGTGTATGGACTATACATAAACATAAACATATGTGCGAACATAGTACATACATGTATATTGCACATATTATAAACTCAGTTTATTTATAAATTTATAATGAGTACCTATGTACATATATACCCTACTTGAGTATCTACATATGGTTTTACGAATACAATTTATACGAGTTTTATATTTGTAACAGCTCTTATTATGTAATAGTACTAGTGGGTATTAAAGGCACAAGAGCTTTCAAATATATAATTATATCACTCTGTTCCCGTAACGAATTGAAAGTGCTTCAAACATAGTGTAGCGAAAATTAAATCGGAGTAACAACTGAAGTCGGATTTAAAAAAATAATATACGAACATATACGAGTATGTATAAAAACAGAAGGATGTATGTGATTGTATGGTTAAATGCTTAAAATTCAGACAAATCGTTTTCATAAATATCATCTTTCAACCTCCCATGTTCTGATGGAAACCCGAAAGTTGAATAGTTTTGCATTTCAGTTACTTATAAATATGTATACATACATATATGTATATGGTATGGCTAATTCACGTTTTCAATATAAATATAAACTATCAAGAATAGTGCAAAAAGCGGAAAGTAAAAAGTAGAATACTTTATGGCTCAAAAGTATAATATGGTTATATAATACTAGTTGTTTTACCCGGTTTCGCTCAGTACTTGTAATATAAACAGCGTAAACAAGGCGAATCTAATAGTAAATATTCAGTTATTTTTTTATTAAATTTATTTGAATCGAAATAAAAATCGACTCGTCGTCATAGAAATTTTGACTTGTTTACGAAATTCACAACCAAAGATACAAACTAACATACAAAGTCTCTTTCCAAATTATATTTTAGATAAATATGTATTTGCATATATGTAGTTATGAAGTATACTATATTATACTTTTGACTTGTATATGTTAAACAGTCGGTATTTTATACCATGTGAAGAAATCAGTATTATATTATAAATATTTAATTTCATTACACATTAAAAAATTTAACAATTTTTTCAACTTTTCCCACCGTCACAAATAGAATTTGCTCAAATATAAATTTGACGTATTTCACAGGAGTTGTTACAGTGTAAATTAATGATAAAAAGTAAAGGTCACTAGAAACTATGTACTATCAATTATAATTGAAATGCATATAGCTTGTGGATATAAAGGGGAAAAGAAAACCTAAAACAAAATTTCAGAACACTGCAATTGTACTGATTGTTATTGTGAAAATGATTGTTATTGTTAAAATGATTATTGAACAGTGTGAGAGGTCCACGGAGAAAGAATTTCATCTGGCCTTTTACAGTATCAGACCTTAACTAAAGAGGACAAAGACTTGGTGGATTTCCAAAGTTTATCTATTTCTAATTCATTAACCAAATTTAGTTTTTTGAGGCCACTTCAAAAAGAGCGATAGAAGTGGCAAACGCGTTATTTAACATTAAAATTAACTTAACAGCCCTACAAATTTGACTACATACATTTAAAACATGAAGTTGATAATTACAAAAAAATACAATGGAACTGACCGTGTATTCATACACAGTCAGTTCCAATGTAGTTCATTTGTAGTTTGATCAATATTTTAACAGTCGGAATTTTATACCTTGTGAAGAATCACTATTATATTATAAATATTTAATTTCATTGCATACGTCCCAGGACATATGTAGCTCCAGGCCACACCGACCAGACCAAATGTATGAAATGCTTATCCCAGAATACAAACATTATTTGGAGAGGGGACTACCATGGGTATTTAATTTATAATTCCAGTTATCTCAGCCATTATTGATACCGATTATCTCAAAATTATACATATTAGAGTATTGTAATTTAAATTAAAACATTTTTTGGAAAAATTCTTCATATTTATATACTACTAGTGTAGGGCCCGTTGATTTCAACGGGTGGTTTCGAAAAGAAATTGAAACTCGAATAAAAATAAAGTTAAAGATATGGAATTGACTGGTTTCGGAAAGACAAAGGCAGAAAAAAATGAAAATTATGAAAAAAATGAAAATAATGAAAAATATGAAAAAAATGAAAAATATGAAAAAAATGAAAAAACTGAAAAAAATGGAAACAATGAAAACGATGAAAAATTTGAAAAAAATGAAAAAAAAATGAAAAAAACTGAAAAAAACTGTAAAAACTGAAAATAGTGAAAAATATGAAAATAATGAAAAATATGAAAAATATGAAAAAAATGAAAAAAATGAAAAAAATGAAAAAAAAAAATTTTTCGATTGTCGACGAAAGCCGGAGTCGATTGTCGATTGTCGACGAAAGCCGAAGTCGATTGTCGATTGTCGACGAAAGCCGAAGTCAATTGTCGATTGTCGACGAAAGCCGAAGATACGCGAATGATTGGTTCCCCATACTTGTAAAGGGTAATCGAATATTATGTACGTAATTTAGAGCAATTTTTCTATCGAGACGGCAGTGTAGTGGTTAGCGTGAATGTTCTGAACGCGGGGACCCCAGCTCGATCCCGCGTTTTGGAATTAATTTTATTTTTAAAATATCGCTAAAATATAAATTAATTTCAATAATTTCAATTAAAAATATATATTTAATTGTTTTATATGAAAAGAAAAAAAAATGGTTCAAAACCTCGCTAAATGAAATTATAAAAATTACGTATTTTTATATGGCGAGAAGGAATATTTCAATTAATGTTTAAAAAAAAAAGGCGAAATGAAAAATTGGATTTGGCACGATGTCCGTGACCATTACCTCATTAGACCCATATTCAGGCTATTTGGGGTGATCGGTTCGAGTCGCGACAAAGTCGTCTCGTCGAAAAATTAATTCATCGATTTTTATCGATTCGTTCATTATACACACACACACCCACACACCCACACACACACCCACACACACACCCACACACACACAGATTACCGTCGTTATATATATGATACATACTTATAACTTATAATTCAAAAATTAGTATAATAATATCTAATATTCATATCACATAAATTTTTTGGCCAAAATACAAAACATATATATATATATATATATATATATATATATATATATATATATATATATATATATATATATATATATATGTATATATATATATATATATATATATATATATATATATATATATATATATATATATATATATATATATATATGTAAGTAAATTGGTGTAATATGGTGGGAAACATCGATCTGGAGTCACATATATCCAAGGTCTGGCGAGTTATACCGGGCTAGGGATTGAATCCATGACCCCTTAGTTGATAGCATTATACGCTAACCACTGAATTATATGTGTTGCGTAAAATTGACATCAAAGACACGTGTAATAGATGAAATAACATTTCGATGTGCAAATTAACGCATTTGCTAATTTCGCGAATGATTAAAAATCGATTATTCGATAGCAGCGCGGAATATAAATACGTGTCGATGGGTTCCGGTCATCATTCGCACAATTGTGATTGTCTATCGTAGCTATTCCATACTTCTACGCAAATCATCATGAAATTCGTAAGTATACCACTGCAGCATTATTTTGAGGATTAAATGTGCGCGTTAAAAGTATAGACTGATGCTGAATTTTGTTTAATTTTCCAGGTAGTAGCACTCTGCATGATGGCCGTAGCTGCCATGGCCGCCCCAGAGGCACCAATCAGGTACATTCCCGTTTTGGAACGCACTGAGAAACACGACGAAGTTGGCCAATTCGCTCTGAGATACTTGAGTGCCGATGGAACATCAGTCGCCGAACAGGGTATCCTGAAACCGACCCTCGATGGAAAGGACCATGTCCTCCACAAAATTGGAGAGTTCACCTTCACCGCTCCAGACGGCCAGGTCTTCCGTACCACGTACGTCGCTGATCACCTCGGATTCAGAGCCGTGGGAGACCATTTGCCCAAATCTGTCGTCGCTTAATTTAAATCAACTAAAAATTCAATAAACCTTCACAATTCTAACTGAGCATGCCTTTACATATGTATTTATTATACTATGTTTATTTAATAAATTGTTTGTATTGTAACCATGAATGATTTTTATTTACGACATGGAAGTCATATTGTTTTGTGTTTCGGTGTTTCAATATAAAATTTATTTATGTATGGCATAACATTGTTATAACAATATAGCGGACGACCGATTGTTTATTCAATTTTCCAAATGGTTTATTTTTATTGCATGGCTTCGTTTAACTTGAATATATTTGCAGACAAAGATAAATGTACATAGACAAGGATTCTTTCAAACGATTTTTTACCCACTAACTCCGAGCTAATTTTGTTGAACCCTAAAAAAAAAACTTATTGGTAAAAGTCGGAATTTTTGACAGGGTGGACCCTCTAGGCTCGGAAGCGAGGCTCGGTCGACCCGCTCCTTCCTGTCATTGGTTGCTTTTTGCGAGTACTTTGGTATTGCCGTGCCCTGAATAAACTCGACTTTTACCTGATGATTTATTATTATTTTATATTATTTTATTTATTGAAAAATCAACAGACAACAGGATGTACATATATATGTATTAAAAAACAAATAGTAAATATATAATATATGTAACATCCGAGTCCAATAACAGATTTTTACAAAAATTATAAAAAAAATGAAAAAGATAAATATAAGGAAAACAAATGAAAATGAAAAGAATACAGGTTATAACATGTCAAAATATGTAGAACATTGCATAATTAAACTATAGTATAAAAATATTGGAAAAAGGTTATAAAATAGAATATAAGAAGAAATTGAAATTTACAAATATAAAACAAATGAAAAAGGTAAATACAAATTAAACAAATTAAAAGGAAAAGAATGAAAGCTATAATATGATTAAATAGCACATTACATAACTAAACTAAAGTATAAAAATATTGGAAATATTCGAAAAAGGTTATAAAATAGAATAGGAGAAGAAATGAATCAATCTGTCAAGATTCTCTCGATGTTAGACCTGAATTGATGTAGGGAAATACCAAATAGATCAAACTCATTCAGATCTTCGTTAAACATACGATAAACGCGCTGCAGATAAGAATATTTTTGGGAATTAGTATTGAAAGGATCAAGTGAAAAGAGTGAAACGCGTATAGAGTACCGAACTGGGATTCTGAAATTAGCCTTATTCAGTAAATCAGAACAATCAAGGAAACCATTTATGAGCTTAAAGAAGAATATAGCATCAGTATGTCGTCGCCTGACAGAAAGATTGTTAAAAGAAAGGATTTTTAAAATGTCGGAAACAGTAGAATGGGTATAGGTAGGAAAAAGGTAGCGTAAGGATTTAATAAATTTAAGTTGAACTTTCTCAATACAATTAATATGGGATAAATAAAAAGGTGACCAGATAATTGAGGCAAATTCAAGGTGAGACCTTACAAAGGAAAAATAAAGTAATTTAAGTACATAAGGATCATTAAAGGGTTTTGTTGAGCGGAGTAGAAATCCAAGAGATTTAAATGCTTTGTTGGTAATAAAAGAAATATGTTCAGAGAAATCTAGTTTATTATTGAGTATTACACCAAGATCCTTAATAGAAGATGACGTGTTAAGGATTGAATGATATAATTGATATTACTTATTATCTATGTACATCCTGTTGTCTGTTGATTTTTCAATATATAAAATAATATAAAATAATAATAAATCATCAGGTAAAAGTCGAGTTTATTCAGGGCACGGCAATACCAAAGTACTCGCAAAAAGCAACCAATGACAGGAAGGAGCGGGTCGACCGAGCCTCGCTTCCGAGCCTAGAGGGTTCACCCTGTCAAAAATTCCGACTTTTACCAATAAGTTTTTTTTTTAGGGTTCAACAAAATTAGCTCGGAGTTAGTGGGTAAAAAATCGTTTGAAAGAATCCTTGTCTATGTACATTTATCTTTGTCTGCAAATATATTCAAGTTAAACGAAGCCATGCAATAAAAATAAACCATTTGGAAAATTGAATAAACAATCGGTCGTCCGCTATATTGTTATAACAATGTTATGCCATACATAAATAAATTTTATATTGAAACACCGAAACACAAAACAATATGACTTCCATGTCGTAAATAAAAATCATTCATGGTTACAATACAAACAATTTATTAAATAAACATAGTATAATAAATACATATGTAAAGGCATGCTCAGTTAGAATTGTGAAGGTTTATTGAATTTTTAGTTGATTTAAATTAAGCGACGACAGATTTGGGCAAATGGTCTCCCACGGCTCTGAATCCGAGGTGATCAGCGACGTACGTGGTACGGAAGACCTGGCCGTCTGGAGCGGTGAAGGTGAACTCTCCAATTTTGTGGAGGACATGGTCCTTTCCATCGAGGGTCGGTTTCAGGATACCCTGTTCGGCGACTGATGTTCCATCGGCACTCAAGTATCTCAGAGCGAATTGGCCAACTTCGTCGTGTTTCTCAGTGCGTTCCAAAACGGGAATGTACCTGATTGGTGCCTCTGGGGCGGCCATGGCAGCTACGGCCATCATGCAGAGTGCTACTACCTGGAAAATTAAACAAAATTCAGCATCAGTCTATACTTTTAACGCGCACATTTAATCCTCAAAATAATGCTGCAGTGGTATACTTACGAATTTCATGATGATTTGCGTAGAAGTATGGAATAGCTACGATAGACAATCACAATTGTGCGAATGATGACCGGAACCCATCGACACGTATTTATATTCCGCGCTGCTATCGAATAATCGATTTTTAATCATTCGCGAAATTAGCAAATGCGTTAATTTGCACATCGAAATGTTATTTCATCTATTACACGTGTCTTTGATGTCAATTTTACGCAACACATATAATTCAGTGGTTAGCGTATAATGCTATCAACTAAGGGGTCATGGATTCAATCCCTAGCCCGGTATAACTCGCCAGACCTTGGATATATGTGACTCCAGATCGATGTTTCCCACCATATTACACCAATTTACTTACAATTTACAATTTATTGTTGAAATAGTTCAAAACAAAGTGGTAACCTAACCTCATTTGTCCCTATTTTTTTAAATATAATTTCAAAATTTATAGTAATAATATTATAAAATTTGAGAGGGCGTTGAAAATGGTATCTGACATTAGTTTTTAAGCCTATAAGAAAAAAATTCAAGACCTACATTTGTATCTATATAATGTTTTTATGAGTTTACCCACTCTTCTGTTTTCATTATATGTGTTTATTATATTTCATTCTATGTGTATGTACATATTTGGCCGAAAATGTTACATGAATGTTGTCAAAAATCTTTTTGGGATTTCATTATTTATTCAACCCTAAATTAATTTGATTAAATACCGCATTTAATTACAACCTTTATACGTGACTCATTCACTAATAAATATAACTATAAATTAGTAAGACCAAGTCTATAATCATCTGCATCAAAGCTATTAATTTTTTAATGCATTATAATGCTACAATACTAACATTTCTCTAAATATCGGTTACCCGGTTAACTGGCTAATCCACAAGAAATATCACCGTTAACGGGCTACCATTATTTTTCGGTTATTTATAGTTATAATAAATATATGAAAGAAAAAGATTTAAGGAACGATGGATGGGAAAGTAAAAAATAAAAATAGCCTTATCTCCACTAAGATTTGTAACAAAAAATCGTAAAAATGTATTGCTCTTTTTTTTTTTAATTATTTAGCATTACCTTTATTCCTTTCCATCGGTTGATATTTTATTCAAGAATTAAAGACGGTGTTTTATATTCAATATTGAAAGATTGTCAGTATTTAAAATAATTTTTCTATATACTTATATATCGTAGTGTGAATAAATCCTTTTTTTTACACAATCAACCGAAATTAATTTATATGTTTACATATGTATATGTACATATTATATATATGTACATATTATATATCGATACATATTATATCGTATTACCTTGAAAGGAAAAATACCTTGTAAAAACCTGAATTATCCCAGCATCAACCAACTTAAAATTCGACACAAATTCAAAAAAGGCATTTCTCCAATATCTATGCACCGAGCTATATATGTAATATGTAATAATACATACTTATGTAATGTTGACATTAACAAAAAACATGCAATTGTATTGATATCACTATTACTAATATATATTTGAAAATTATGGAGTTTTCGAAATCATATTCGACAATGTTTATTTCGAAAAATAGTTCGGTTGTAACATAACCCTGACTATTAATGTTGCGTATGATTAATAACAATAAATACACGTTTAATAGATGAAATAACATTTCGATGTGCAAATTAACGCATTTTCTAATTTCGCGAACCATCAAAAATCGATTATTCGATAGCAGCGCGGAATATAAATACGTGTCGATGGGTTCCGGTCATCATTCGCACAATTGTGATTGTCTATCGTAGATATTCCATACCTCTACGCAAATCATCATGAAATTCGTAAGTATACCACTGCAGCATTATTTTGAGGATTAAATGTGCGCGTTAAAAGTATAGACTGATGCTGAATTTTGTTTAATTTTCCAGGTAGTAGCACTCTGCATGATGGCCGTAGCCGCCATGGCCGCCCCAGAGGCACCAATCAGGTACATTCCCGTTTTGGAACGCACTGAGAAACACGACGAAGTTGGCCAATTCGCTCTGAGATACTTGAGTGCCGATGGAACATCAGTCGCCGAACAGGGTATCCTGAAGCCGACCCTCGATGGAAAGGACCATGTCCTCCACAAAATTGGAGAGTTCACCTTCACCGCTCCAGACGGTCAGGTCTTCCGTACCACGTACGTCGCTGATCACCTCGGATTCAGAGCTGTAGGAGACCATTTGCCCAAATCTGTCGTCGCCTAAATTTGACCCATCGATCAAAAACACCGGACTTGCAATACGTCAGTCTATTCCAACGGTAGGCGGTCAAATCATAGAATATTAATATATTGAATTGTACATACAAATGCGGGATATTCGATTTTAGAATATCATCAAAATGTGGGAAAATCAACGTTCACTTGTATCAGGAATTAAGAACGTAGCAAGAGCTAGATGAGTCAGTGGACCGAGTGCTTTCTCTCTCTCCCCCTATAATTCATACCTTCTTTTCCTATATTCGAATATATTGTAATTGTATATTTCAAAACATTAATATTTTGTAATTTTATTTGCACCCAATTCCAATATGGTCCACATTCTAACTTGGAGATACAATTTATAAGTATTGCCATTTCTCGTTTTTGATGTTACGGCTATGATACGGTTATGCTTATGACTAGAGGCCGGATAGCCAAGGTGCCGCTCATTGTTCAATTGTTGTAAATGCTTTGTAAAAAAGGTTCGACAAACCTTTAACAATGCATTTACAACATTTGAACAATGAACGGCACCTTGGTTATCCGGGCTTTACTTATGACACATTAACAAATTAGAAATAATATGAATCTGTTATTAGAAATAATATATTATT
Organism: Arctopsyche grandis; assembly: GCF_051622035.1. Lineage (NCBI taxonomy): Eukaryota > Metazoa > Arthropoda > Insecta > Trichoptera > Hydropsychidae > Arctopsyche > Arctopsyche grandis. The sequence goes on from NC_135355.1 coordinate 12,359,772, forward strand.
ACAAATTTATATTTGCCAAATATTGAATAAAATTTTCGTCATTTATTGTTTATTTTATTTTTTTAAATCACCACGAGCATAGCAATATAATATTTTGATTTAAAGACTGCAAGAGCCTGTAAGAATTGCGCATTTTATAAATGCTCAAAAACGTGATTTTTTGTTGCCGAGTATTATCATCGTATTGTGATTCTCATAAAAACATAATGAAATGGAAAAAAATTGCATCCATTCGAAATAAAGAATTAAAATTGTTCACGACAATAGGACGACAGTATGGGTTTTCTCTAGATGTTGATTAAAATAAAAGTTGTAATCTGGTTGTAAATGAATATGCTTGGGTTCGAAAATAATGATGAGTACCATAAAGCTCTTTGTCTGGTGGAATGTTGTCTGGTGGTCTACGTGACGAGACAGTATGTTAAATTACAGAAAACGCAAATATCGGAAGGCAAAGATCGAAAATCGAAAGATCTTAAGTCGAAAGATCAAAAAAAAATGGTGCATGGTAAACGGTACATACTCACTTAATTTGCCCGAGCAGGATACAACAGGAACAAGAGGAACAGGCTTTTCCTCCCGTATTAATGTGCGCGCGCAGAATAAGGGAGGAAAAGCATGTTCCTCTTGTTCCTGTTGTATCCTGCTCGCGCAAATTAAGTGAGTATGTACCGTTTACCATGCACCATTTTTTTTTTTGATCTTTCGACTTAAGATCTTTTGATTTTCGATCTTTTTCTTCCGATATTTGTGTTTTCTGTAATTTAACATTCTGTTTCGTCACGTAGACCCGTATGTATGTATCCTATTTTCCTTTGTTATATTTTTTATATATACCCGGGTATTTTTTAGTTTTACTGTTTTATTTTATTATTAATTCAAATTTCGGTTTCGGCTCCCCCACAAAGCGCGCTCACAACGACAATTTATTTGTATAGGGAAACAGTGTTTTCGAAGAATCGGTAACAACGGTATCATTTTTTCATGATACCGTGGTTAATTTGATTATAAAAGTTATTATGAAATTCCTTCGGTATATATCATAGATGTGTGTGTATATATATAAAAGGTTTGCATCCTTGATAAAATGTTATTTGCTTGAAAATATTAGTATTGTGTTTTTGATGGATGTCACTATAAATTTTTCTTAAATGTAAACGGAAATTTAAATTTTATGAAATGTCATTTTCAATATCAGGCCAAAATGTCATTTTTTGAAGCATGGAATTTAAATATATCGGTTACAAACCATGGAAATATAATTACACGATATCAATAGGTGCTATAATGGTTTAGGGCCGGTCAATTATATATAAATATGTATAATATGAACTAATTACAGTGATATATGAACATGTGCAAAGTTTTTTGTTTTCTATTTCGAATAAGTACAATATATAATTTCAGTTATCTATGCATACATAAATAAATGGCATCTATATATTTTTTTGTAAATTTCAATAAATAAAAAAGGTTTGCATCCTTGACAAAATGTTATTTGCCTGAAAATAACATTTGTACTGTTTGTTTGTTTGATAGATGTCACTATAAAGTTGTTGCCATTTGTAAGTATTGATTTTTAAAAAGTCAACAGTCAGATAATATGCAATTGAGATCGCGTACAAAAATATCCCCTCAAATTATTATCGGCGATTTTGTAACCGATCAAGCACAATGAATATTTGTACGATTTACGCGATCCGTAAACGATACATAACCTGCAATGAGCTCAATTGCAACGGAGGCTTCGAAGGAAACGCACGCAAGAATGTCACGGTCTGTTAAAGAATTTGTATATTGACGTTTTAAGTGTCATTTTGGAATTCGTGCTCGGGATGATTTCGTTAATTGACGTTTCCACATTATCATCCACCGATAAAATACCGGTGTTTTCCGCAATGCAAACATACAATTTTTCCTCACCTGCCTTCAATATTTCACTGGACGATGGGAACGCTGGAAATGAAACACTCACGGGTAAAATTTTTCTAACATATTTCGCTTCATTTAACATATATTTAATTATAGATTGGAATGTAATATCTACAAATGTGTGTGATTACATATTATAGTGAGAGCTTCGATTCAAATGTTTGCATATAATCATTGATGATTTTTCATGTTTTATTGAAATAAAAAAAAATCATAAAATATGATGTACATAGTTTTTAAATACATGTACATTAGTTTAAATACATGTACATTACATTAAATAAATGTATGTACATACATATTTACGACATTATCGCAAAATAATTTCACACTCGCGTGTATGCCTAAGCGGAAAGGCTTTCGTTGAAGGCTGTCGGTAAGTTTTTTCTAGGAAAACTTTCGGCTGAAATCGGACACCTTGCCGAGTCGTGTTCGTGTTGGCACGTTGCACGTGTGAAAATTTACAATGGGAAATTACCGAGTTAACCCTTTCAACGTTTACATGCGATTAGAAAAGCGTAGAAATCCACTTATCTATAGAGTTGATTGCGCAATCACTTCGTGTCCGTATTTAATGTAGGAATTTTTTTTTTAATATACATATGTATATAAATTCATATGTATGTACATGTATATTCTTATAGAAAATGTTATATACTGAAGTTCAACTTCCATTTTTCTATCATACATACGTGCGGATCATCATCGCATTTGAGCAGTAAATTTTCAGAAGAAAAGGAAGTGTGCAAATATGTAGGTATTTTATCTACTCAGTTACTTGTGCATTCTAAAGTGCGAATATAGTACATCATGTATATAAATACGGTAATCTCTGTGTGTGTGTGTGTGTGTGTGTGTGTCCTAACGCTCACCGAACATAATGAATGAATCGATAAATTCATTTTTCGTCGAGACAACTTTGCCGCGACTCGAACAAGTCATCTCAAAATAGCCTCATATATGTAGGTCTAAACTGAGCTAATGGTCACGAACATCATCACAAATCCAATTCTTCATTTTGCCTTTTTTTTAAACATTAATTGAAATATTCCTTCTTGCCATATAAAAATACGTAATTATAATAAACTAGTGTTGGACCCGTTGATTTCAACGGGTGGTTTCGAAAAGGAATTGAAACTCGAATAAAAATAAAGTTAAAGATATTGAATCGACTGGTTTCGGAAAGAAATTGATGCATGAATTACGAATGACAAATTACGAAGTGATTACGAATTACGAATTACGTTTTGTGCATCGCCGACGCCTCCGGCACCCCGGGGCCTTCGCCCCCGGCGCTTCCGTCGCTCCGGGGCCTTCGGCCCCAGCACCGCCGACGCCTCCGGCGCCCGCAGCCCACCCAGCGCCCCCGATGCCTTCGGCACCCCGGGGGCTTCGCCCCAGCGCCGCCGACGCCTCCGGCGCCCCCAACGCCTCCAATCCCTTCGGCACCCCGGGGGCTTCGCCCCCAGCGCCGCCGATGCCTCCGGCGCCCCCAGCGCCTCCAATGCCTTCGGCACCCCGGGGGCTTCGCCCCCAGTGCCCCCGATGCCTTTGGAACCCCGGGGGCTTCGCCCCCAGCGCCCCCAATGCCTTCGACACCCCGGGGCCTGAAAAAACTGGGAAACTGAAAAACTGAAAAAATGAAAAAAATAAAAAAACTGAAAAAATGAAAAAACTGAAAAAATGAAAAAAATGAAAAAACTGAAAAAATGAAAAATATGAAAAAAATGAATAATATGAAAAAAAAAAAAAATTTGTTCCCCATACTGGTGGATGGTTGATCGTCCGTCACATACAAATATACAAATATATATATTTAGCGACAGTCCGTTTTTATATATAGTATTTTTTTAGCGAGGTTTTGAACCATATTTTTTTTTGTTTTCATATAAAACAATTAAATATATATTTGTAATTAAATTGAAATTGAAATTACTTATATTTTGACGATATTCGAAAAAATAATTGATTTCGTTTACCGCGGGCGCCGGGAATCAAACCTCGGACCCTCTGTTCTAAGCGCGACCGTTCACGAGCGGGCGAGCCTCGCCACATTCTCGCCCAGAGGATGTGTTGTAAATACACATCATATGTATGTATATGTACGTAATTTGTTATGTGTAATAATAATATTCAACCTTACGAGGTCAATGATCGTTTGTGTATAATCGGAAAATATTACATTTTGTTAACTTATTATACGTAATAGCTAAACTTTTGTATGCATTAAATTAAAAATTGGAATACGACGTCTTTACAGTTGTCTTCGACCTTACACATGAATTATTTAGTTTACTTTTAAAATTACTGTTTCAGTTTCGATTCCGATTAATTATTACTATTGTTACGTACGCCGCGGATTAAGCGAATAGAATCCCAGAGACTATGTGACCGTTCAAGGGTTATCTGTTATCGGACTAACTAAGTGCTTGCACTTAGACCAACGGATATCTGTTATTGGATTAACTAAGTGCTTGCACTTACTTCCAGGATTATATCTGGACTCTAAGTGCATTTAGGCTAAACAATGACCGTTATTAGGCTTTTCTCAGAATCGGTACGGGGAGACCCAATGTCGTGGAAATACATATCCGAATACGTGACTATACAACAGGTTAACAGATTAGACGTCCTGAGAGATCGACCCTTTATATGGCGGTACGTAGGCGATATCATGTCATTCTGGACTGAGCACTGTCAGTGCGTGTATCTCCTTAATCATCAACAAATGCTGTGAAACGACTTTTGGCCTTTTACTTGGATCCTCCACCCACCCCTACGCAACACTGGTGTCAGAAGTGGGATCCAAGATGGGCCGTGGAACAAAGTCACCAGCGAAGGAAGAGAAGCTACAGCGAAGCCATCCTCGGGAGCTGTAGGAGAGAGTTCGAGCCATGGAGACACGAAACAAAAAAACGCAACACACATAATCGGTCATCACATATTCGGTTGTCGAATTGCAGTTATCACTGCAACTCGGCTTTGACATTATCGGCGGTGACCGCCAAGAATTCATCGGGATGACGGAAGGAGGTTACGAAACGGGAGGTTTCGTACAAGTGCTGCCGGGAGAGGACATCTTGAGGCGTTGTCAAGGGCAACATCGGAGAGCAGCATCCGGCAATTGTAGTCATCCAAAGGGCGACCGGGACGAGTGCAGTTCGCCAATTCGCCGCAAGTAGCAAGAATTAGCGGCTGTAGGTGACGACGATCCACGGGAAAGCATCGTCGTCAGAAGAGGAGCGGAGATCGACGACAACTGAGAGATGTCGATTACAAGCCACTATTCCCTTCAACTGTTTGTTGACGGCAGATGTCAACAAACTGAAAAAAAAATCTAATTGGAAACTAGTCGAGTCTAATTGGAAACTAATTAACCACCTGTTATGTCACAGGTGTCATCTCGCAAAGAGTCGGAAAGTAAACGGATTGAAATGGAATTCAATCGGAACCATGCAACGGCAGAGAGGCACATTTATCAGATTGGATAAATGTTGGTTGGTCAGTCGGAGTCAATCAAGTCACTTTTGGGAGGATAGAGGCACCGCTTCAGAGGGAATGGCAACGGAAGCACGTTCTGGGTGGAACGTTGGTCTGCTGCAGATGCTGGGCCACATGACAGGAAGACGGGGCCACCGTAACAAATTTGGACGTTGGGGAAACGAGCGACTTGGATCAACCACGTGAGGGCATTTGAAACCGAAGAAACGCTAGATCGCGACTTCAACGAGAGAGAGTGGAACAATTGATATACGTCAACATCGAAAAAAATCTAGTTGGAAACTAGTGGAAACACGAGTACCTGAAAAAAAATACATGGACAGTTGCAGCAGAGTGTTAAGATCATCTCGCAGATGTAACGGGAAAATACATCAGAAAGAAATGGATTTCAGTTGGGTCAATGGAACGGAAAAGAAGCACATTCAACAGAGTGGCAGACTGTTGGGTGCACATTTACCAAGGTCAATGGAACGGAAAAGAAGCACAACCAGCAGAGTGGCAGACTGAGGTGTGCACATTTTCCAGGGTCAAGGGAACGGAAAAGAAGCACCACCAACAGAGTGGCAGACTGAGGGGTGCACATTTTCCAGGGTCAACCTTCACTTTTGTGAGGATGGTGGCGATTCTTGTGGGACATGGCTTTGGAGCACGTTCTGGGTTGAACGTTGGTCTGCAGCAGGATGCTGGGCCGCATGATGCAGGATGTATAAATCCGAAAGCACCAGTTGAAATTTCAACGGACTTTAAACTATTAAATTAAATATATTTAAAAGATCGAACTCATGTTCCTTCCATCCTTCGAACTCATGACCGATGACAAATTTCTGTTAATTTTTTTTTTTAATAACTTAATATGGCAACACCCATGCGATTATATGTCATCGGGTAGAACAATAGTAGTACATATGTATGAAGTTATTTTTACTTTATCTATGTACGTAGTAACAATAGATGAAGTTTTGTGATCATGCGAAAATTCGAACTCGAAATTTTGAATGATTCGAACTCAGAATCGATCACTGATCACGTATTGTATGTATATTTTGGGTATTTTTTGATCACCGTTAGTACTATCGAACTGAAACTTGGTATTGTTTACTGAAATTATTATCGACACGACACATCGGAAATGGTACCTCCCCTTATACATAGATGTCCTCTTTTTTAAGTTTTTGAATTCAATTATCCCAAATCGCTAACTGAGTCGGACTGAATTTTTTTTACGTGTAATATAAATTATAAATTTTATAACTAAATATTTTTTGAATATTTTTACCTGAATCGGAAGTAGAACTTTTACTCTAGAGAATTGAGGTATTTTATGTTTTTTCAAAAATAAGTTTAAGCTTAATACTGTAACGTATACTAAACAGAGCCGCCGAGTAATTGCCATCGGATTAGGCCAGGTAGCGTCCTGAGAGACCGTGTGACCGGGGTAAGTGGTTTTAAGGATTAGCGACAAGCTAAGTGCATGAAAGCTAAACAATGATTGCACTTCTCATACCGTGGGAATACATATCTGAATACGTGACTATACAGTAGGTTAACAGATTAGACGTCCTGAGAGATCTACCCCTTATAAGGCGGTACGTAGGCGATATCAGATCATTCTGGACGGAGCACTGGCAATGCGTGTATCTCCTTAATCATCAATAAATGCTGTGATACGACTGTTGGCCTTTTACTTGGATCCTCCACCCACCCCTACGCAACAATACCAAGTTACGTATAAAATTTGGTAAGCATCCGTCAACCGAAAGTGGCAGTTTACTCTTGTTCGAGTTTTCTTCCACTATTTTTTTCGACCCCTTAAACATGTGTGCTCTTCACAAAAAAATTCTAGTATAATTCTTGTATCAATGTGATGAAAATAAAAAAAATTCGGGTGTGACCAACCCATGACTTTATCTATGTATTTGAGGAATATAAGAAGGTTACAAAACAAAATTCGATATTGAACTAATAACTATGATAGCGATACAAATTGAGCGCAAATATATGCAAATACTTGCACAAGACAAAATTTCTACTTCCGGTTGGCGGATTTTGTTCAAATTTTTTTAATTATTTAAAATCAATATAATTATTATACCCATTTAATATCAAGAGGATAAAAATAATTTAAAAGGTCAAAATAAAATAATGAAATATTGTTTTAAAAAAAAATACTACTTCCGGTTTACAAATTCTAACCAAAACGTTACCAAATCTAAGTTAGTACATAAACAACACAAATATAAATTTTCAGCTTAATACGTTCAGGGGCGTGGACAGGATCCAGGCGACAACATTTTTGACGTTTCTAAGAGATAAAAATCCCACTTCCGGTTCACTAAATTTGATGATTTTATTTTTTATTTTTACTTAAAATCACTATCTTTATTATACACAATAAATATCAAGACGCTTAAAATAATTTAAAAGGTCAAAATAAAATAATGAAACATTGTTTTAAAAAAAAATACTACTTTCGGTTTACGAATTCTGACCAAAATATTACCAAATCTAAGTTAGTACATAAACAACACAAATATAAATTTTCAGCTTAATACGTTCAGGGGCGTGGACAGGATCCAGGCGACAACATTTTTGACGTTTCTAAGAGATAAAAATCCCACTTCCGGTTCACTAAATTTGATGATTTTATTTTTTATTTTTACTTAAAATCACTATCTTTATTATACACAATAAATATCAAGACGCTTAAAATAATTTAAAAGGTCAAAATAAAATAATGAAACATTGTTTTAAAAAAAAATACTACTTTCGGTTTACGAATTCTGACCAAAATATTACCAAATCTAAGTTAGTACATAAACAACACAAATATAAATTTTCAGCTTAATACGTTCAGGGGCGTGGACAGGATCCAGGCGACAACATTTTTGACCTTTCTAATAGGAGAAAATCCCACTTCCGGTTCATTAAATTTGATGGTTTTATTTTTTATTTTTACTTAAAATCACTATCTTTATTATACACAATAAATATCAAGACGCTTAAAATAATTTAAAAGGTCAAAATAAAATAATGAAATATTGTTTTTAAAAAAAATACTACTTCCCGTTTACGAATTCTGACTAAGACGTTACCAAATCTAAGTTAGTACATAAACAACACAAATATAAATTTTCAGCTTAATACGTTTAGGGGCGTGGACAGGATCCAGGCGACAACATTTTTGACCTTTCTAATAGTAGAAAATCCCACTTCCGGTTCATTAAATTTGTTGGTTTTATTTTTTATTTTTACTTAAAATCACTATCTTTATTATACACAATAAATATCAAGACGCTTAAGATAATTTAAAAGGTCAAAATAAAATAATGAAAAAATAATGAAATATTGTTTTTAAAAAAAATACTACTTCCGGCTTACGAATTCTGACCAAAACGTTACCAAATCTAAGTTAGTACATAAAGAATATAAATATAAATTTTCAGCTTAATACGTTCAGGGGTGTGGTCAGGATCCAGGCGACAACATTTTTGACCTTCCTTCCGGATGCGTCCGGAAGGGAAAAAATCCCACTTCCGGTTTATTAAATTTAGTGATTTTTTTTTAATTTTAATCACATTGATACAAGAATTATACTTGCATTTTTTCGTGAAGACCACACATGTTTAAGGGGTCGAAAAAAATAGTGGAAGAAAAATCGAACAAGAGTAAACTGCCACTTCCGGTCGACGGACGCTTACCAAATTTTATACATAACTTGATATTGAGCTTAAACTGATCGATATGAAATTTCAGTTCGATAAATCAAAAGGATTTTGAGAAAAACATAAAAAAACCTCGATTCTCTAGAGTAAAAGTACTACTTCCGGTTCAGATAAAAATATTTAAAAAATATAAAATTATAAAAATTATTATTTCTAGTACATGTAAAAAAAAATCAGTCCGATTCAGTTAGTAGTTTGGGATAAAATCGAATTCAAAAACTTAAAAAAAAGAGGACACCTATAAGGGGAGGTACCATTTCCGGTCAACTTAAAAACTTGAAAAAAATTTACGTAGTGTCTATAAGAATTTCATTAACCGATACTAAGTTTCGGTTCGATAGGACTAACGGTGTTGAAAAAATCCCCAAAGTACACAGACACACACACAGGCACACACAGACACACACACACACATTTTTTCTAGATCATTAAAACGTGATCAGTAATCGATTCTGAGTTCGAATCAGTCAAAATCTCGAGTTCGAATTTTCGCATGATCACAAAACTTCATCTATTGTTACTACGTACATAGATAAAGTAAAAATCACAAAATTTAATAAACTAGAAGCTGCACTTTTTCCTCTTAGAAATGTCAAAAATGTTGTGGCCACTCTTCTGTCCACACCCCTGAACTTATCAAGCTGAAAATTTATATTTGTATTCTTGATATTCTTGATAAAGGAGCTGATAAGGTTTTGGTCAGAATTCGTAAACCGGAAGCAGTATTTTTTTTAACAGTTTTAGTTGAGTTGAGTTAATAATTTCAGGGACATTTAAATATCGCAAGAAATTTTATTTTAAGTCCCTTCAAAATAAAATCACTAGGAGGCTTTGAAAGCTTGAACACTCATCAAATTCAACGTTCTCTTATTAGACTACTTGAACTTTTATCGTATCAAGGGAACGTTTAATAAATAATTTAATTGATTTAAAAAATTTACAGTACCCTCAAACAATCAATATTTTTATATATGTATGTATGTATGTATGTACATATAATGTAACATACATATGTATGTATCTACGAGAATGTCTAAGGTCACGCCCCAATTGAACTTTGAAGCCCATGATTTCAAGAAAAGTATCTTCTATAGTAAAAGTAATAAGCTAATGGTGCCGACTACGCCTATTGAGTTGATTGGCCATAAAGTTAAACTTATTTTGATGGATTTCATTAGCGAAATTGCACCAAAACTAAACAGTGCACAATTTAAATTTAGCTCGACCAACACGCAAACCAAAGGTTTACAAAAATAATCCAAAAACATATTTTTTTATAATATACATATGTACATACATATATCTTGATATATGTATAATAATTTAAATAAAACTCAAAATTTCATAGCAAATTAATATACAAACATAGGTCATAAGTAAAGTATAGCAAGATATTCATAAATATATTTATAATTAATTAATAATAGCAGAGACTCGATTATAAAATAAGATATATTCAATGAAGATACACATGTAAGTATGTACATACGTATGTATACATACGAGAATATCTATTTCGCTGAATTCTCATTAATTTATTTATATAAATCTTTGTTTTACATATGAATAATACCGGTGACCGTCACCGCATCGAAAAGTCGAAAAATCGAAAATGTTCGTTTACTATGAATACATATGAAAAGCGGATAGTATATATATATATATATATATATATATATATATATATATATATATATATATATATATATATATATATATATATATATATATATATATATATATATATATATATATATATATATATATATATATGTATATATCAGTGAACAAGAGGAACAAGAGGAACAGGCTTTTCCTCCCGTATCCTGCCCGCGCACATTAAGCAAGGCTGTATAACAAAAAGAGAGATAATTTCACCGCATGCCCCTGATATATAAATAGGATGTATTATATATTTATTTATTTATTTTATTCTAAACAGACCATTGTGGCATAACAGGAATTCCTAAAGCGCCACAATGGTCAAAAACATAACACAAAAAAAACAAAATAACAATTAAACACAAATCAATACACAACGAAAATAATACACCCATCAATTATACATAAAAAAAATACATTTGAACATAAACATAAATACATCCATACATAAACATAAAAAACAGCATTTAATAATAACAGATAAAGTAAAAATATCAAATAAAAAAAATTTATAGCATAAGGAATGCCTTGCACCTACAGGCAGTTTCAATAAATATGTAAGAAACAACTACAAATACAAAACATCCCTGTAGGCCCAAATGGAAGAGAGTTAATCAAAATTTCACTCATAAATCACAATCAATCATGAAAACAATGATGGGCGCAGACTACCAGATAAATGGGTTAGAGTAATTTCCGACAATTTACGCTCACTAAGGTGGAAAATATCACATTCAGTCTCGGCAGCAACGATTTCATTAAGAAGTCGAATAGCTCTTGGAATAGGAGCCATTCAAAAAAGGACTGTGCGGGCAGGAGGTACAGCCAGCAAATGATGATGTCTACCACGCACATAGTGATTAGGGACATAAAGTCCCAACTGCTCCAGCAACAACGGGCATGACGTATTACCACGTAAGAGCAGGAGAACGAAACGAATTAATGAGAAGTTTCTCCGAAGTTCAAGGGAATTATACCCCAGCATGCCCAAAAGGAAAGGAGTGGGGTAGAGATATGGGTTAATACCCATATTCTTTCCTATATAGGAAACGAAGAAATGCTTTTTGCACTTTCTCAATCATCAGAGAGTAATTTGCTTCATGCGGATTCCACACAATCGCATTATACTCTAGCTTACTTCTATACATTATACTCTAGCTTAATATATAATATGATGTATTATATGTATATATGTACATAGGACCGTTTACCATGCATACATTCTTTTCGATCTTTCGACTTAAGATCTTTCGATTTTCAATCTTTGCTTCCGATATTTGCTTTTTCGATCTTTCGACTTTCGATGCCGTGGTGTAGACACCCTACATACAGCTGCAAACTTCTTACTTGTTGCGGATTCTTGCTGAATTCTTTTAAAGTGATTCCAAACTGTTGATTTTGGTCGTACCATTTTTTAATGGGATGAAACTATGAATAAATAATAAAATTATATTTTTGAACGAATGATATTGAAAAGAATTTATTACCTTGGATGAAAAATCTTTATATCCGAGATTACAAATTCCGAGACCGTCGTAGTTGCCACTAGCAAACCGCGTATTTCGAACAAGCTATAATAACGAATAGGTTATTTACGTACAGCATCCGGCTCAAACACAAACCGGAAATTTACAGTACTGCTACAACATAAAAACGCTTAGATTCATTCAAGTGTTGCGTTTGGCAAAGGTATTGACTCAATGCGAGTATCTAAAATGTGTCGATTTGAAAATCTCATTGATATACATATTTTTTCAATTTTCTCAAAATTTCCATCGCCCAATTTTCCCGCCGGCACATCTCTAATAATTATGCACTTCATCCGTTTTAAAGTCTACATAGTAGTACGTATTTTATATCTTCCTAAGACAATTTGCATATTGCAATGTAGAAAAACAATGTATCGCTTGTTATTGAGGCTATTTCCGATTTATTTTCTCAAGAATCTTTTGCATATCACAGTGTACACCATATTGTTTCGTTGAGATTTTTCAGTGTTGTCATATAGCGAAAGAGAATCATGTTATATGGCAATTCGTACAAGATGGCGGCGTTTGGTTATACTAATTTATGAGTTGTTTGTTATGATATGATATGTTTGTTTTCAAAAGTGAATTAAATATCATTATTTAATTTACTTACAATGTGTTACCGTTGAAAGTAGAATGAATATTGAGTTTTTTTGGGATTTAAACAAAAACAATAAAATTTACCGAAAATAAGACATTCTATAAATTTTGCATGACTGATTTTAGTTCGAAAAGTATTAAAGAAATCTTCTATATTTTGAATCGAATGAAATATGTATACGCCAAGTTAATTATCATAATTATAATATACCAGTGGTTTTACCCGGCTTCGCTCGGTATTTGTAATATAAACAGCTTAAACATGGCAAAACAATCTAATAGTAATCATTCATTTGTTTTTTTTATTAAATTTATTTCAATCAAAACAACGATATCGATATCGATATCGTCATAGAAACTTTGATTTGTTTTCGATTTTCCCAACAAACCTTACATATAGGTACATTAGATATATTATTTTTTAAATTTAGAGGGGGTGGCGCCCCCATAGCCTTCCCCCTGGCTACGGCCGTGACATAAATATGTACATACAAATAATACTTCCAACCAGTAGCGGATTAAGCGTTTCGGAGGCCACATGCGCAATGTAATTTAGAGCCCCCCCCCCCCCCCCACTAATCATAAAGTGACTTTTTTTTCAATTGTGAATTGTAGGTATGTACATTATAAAAAAACGTGTGTTATTTTGTATTTACAATTATTTATTAAATAATATAAATCTATTTACAAACTTATACAAACAAAAAATTATATATTATACAATTATATAAACAAACATCTATTTACAAACTTATACAAACAAACAAGAAAATATTTGAAATTGGTACTTTTTGAGCTTTTGATCCCGCAAATTTATCTATTATGTTATCACAATCTAATAAATGCACCACATCTCTTTCAATAAACATCATAGATAAATTATTTAAATTGTTTTTATTTAACGAATTTCTTAAACTATTTTTAACTCGTTTTTAAACTGAAAACGAACGTTCGCCACTTGCATTGCTTAAAGGAAGCGTTAGAAATATTCTTAAAATTGTTTCAACATTTGGAAACGTTGAAACAATTAATAATTTGTTTTTAAACCTCCGATTAATAATTTATAATTATCGATAGGATTCGTAATATTTTCGCTTTTGATATGTGCCAATATCTTCTAACACATTCGTTATTATTCTTAAATTATTCTTTCAACACATTTGACTTATTTCAAAATTAAAAATAATTGAAAATCTTTAAGTAAACTATCATAAATTCAGCCCCTTCTTGATACTTCTGAAATTAATGCATCGCAGATATGTAATGTTATGAATATTTATTATAAAGTTTTCTTTTTGACTAAAATTAACTTGAACGCATATCTCTCGAAATTGTAATTTTCATTTTTTCGTCTAATGCCTTTTTATATTTATGATTTTCAGTAAGACTGTTAGAATCTTTTTCAATTTCAATGAATTCATTTCTCGTATTTTGAATAAATTCTGAAAGGGATTTTATCAATCTTGTTCCTAACAAAAAATTGTGGTGCATATTTTGTAATGATTTATTTGTAGCATTGATGCGCTGTAACAATTTATCCCACAAAGTACATAGTTAGTAATGCAGTCTCATATTAATCAGAATAAACTGCCAATTTTTTTACCTCCAGTTTTCCCATAGGTTTTTCAAATACGGACGTACTGATTTCAATAAGAGCTTCTTTAATATTTTGCTTTAAAAAAAAAACAGCCTCTGCACTAGACGCCCATCGCGTACTATTTATTCTTTTTAAATTTTGTTTATTCAAAATATTCCAAGTCGATGATGAAAAAAAAACATACAAATTTGATCAATAAAAAACTCAAGTAAAAAAAAAATGTATATAAAAAACTTTAGTAAAAAAACTTGGTATGTATTTGATGATCTAAAAGCGGCCCATACCTCTTAGTAATATATTTAATTACATTAGTTTAAGCCGGGATCATAATTTTGATTGAAACCCCAATCATTGAAATCTTTTTGATTGAAACCCCAATCATTGAAATAATTTTGATTGAAATTTTAATCCCACACATTTGTACATTTGTTGTTGAAATATTGATTAAATTGCCTTTTTATTTTAATAATTTTATTATTTGTTTATATACACTTATTTTACTTGAGTTTTTTTTAATATAGTTTTTTTACTAAAGTTTTTTATATACATTTATTTTTTTTTACTTGAGTTTTTTATATATCTTAATATTATATATATAAGAGGTAAGTAATTAAAAAACCTTTTTTTACCAAGGGCTTTTTTATTTTCTACTTTTTAGTGTTACAGAAATTACTATAATACTGAATTATAATTATTTACAAATTAATTTAATTATTATTTATAATTATTTGCATTGTTGAGTAATATCGCATTTAAATGACCTTAAAGGCACTTTAAAATCTCAATATGTAGTATTTCTATAAATCATAGTCATCAAGTCCAGTTGCAAAGATGTTTGAATCTTAAAATTGTATATATTCATCTACGGAACGAGAGTTATGTATACTCATTTATGTATTATGTATACTCATTTATGCCGGATGGAATTATGTATATGGAATTATGTATACTCATTTATGCCGGGAATCTTACAGTTTAGAATAGTTTATTAATACTAAGATTGATTTAATGATAAAATTGAAGTTGTAATCATATTAACAATGAAATTGTAATGTAATCCATACAGTTAAGAATAGTTTATCAATGTATGATTGTCCATAAATGAGTTTATGTATTTACAGAAATGAACTTTTCAATCATCAGATAAATTAAATCAGCTGATAACTAATAATGATTTGCTTTAAGAATAGTTTATCAATGTATGATTGTCCATAAATGAGTTTATGTATTTACAGAAATGAACTTTTCAATCATCAGATAAATTAAATCAGCTGATAACTAAAAATAATTGTATGTGATGTACGTATGTAAGATTATTGTAAAAAACTAAATGTATGTAAGCTTATTGTAAATCATATTAACAATTAGATACAATATAGCTTCTTATTGAATACTTATCTCGCAGATAAAACTCCGTGAAGAGATATATTTTTAGCAGTGAAATGTCAGATTTGACATATTTGGCCATAAAACAATATATGTATATTGTGTATTACATTACATGAAGCTAGACGCCAAATTTGAAATTTATATATACATATGAGAGTTAAAACTATAAATATTTAAATATTAGAGATAACGAGAACCTATAGAGCAAATTTTATAAAATATAGAGTGAATTATAGGCGTTTAAACAATTAAAATCTGTAATGGGCATATCAAGGCGAAAAGGTTAAAAGCCAGTATATCGCGGTTGACGTCGGCGTTGTAGACGTCAGGCAACTCGATGAGCTCGAAATTTGAAACCCGTTGTATACGATATTTTATCTCCAACGTAATGGCAGACGATACATTTACGTATATTGATGACCAAAATGAGCAATATGGCAAAGTATGAAAACGATCGGATAAGAGATAAGAGATATAAAAAATGACCACTGACACGAAAGCCATGTGAAACGTAAAGGAGGTAAGTAAAAACAGATCAAAACAAACAAAGATAAAAAACAGATCGCCAGTTCTGTTTTTATCTATACGCCCATTAATTGAAACCGTTTTTGTAAAGTTAACATCGATTTGAAATGAGCTGGCGAAGATTCGTGTTCTTTTAAACTACGTGTTATGTTTTTTCAATAGTTAAATCCTGTTAACAATTTAGCTTTAGCTTTTGAAAATAGTTTACATACATAACAATAAATGGATTTGCTTTTTTATGAAAATATCAACCTGTGTCGGAGTCCTTTATTACCATTTGCTTTTACACAATTAAATTTGATTAATAGATATTTCTATACTACTATGTTCAGTTTCTCTATGTATACTCCACTTTTATTTTTTTTTACGTATGGCACGGTTTATTTATTAAAAAAAAAGAATATTTTTTTTCAGATATATGCTCTGGCCACAATTCTGATTCCATAGAATTATCATTGGGAGCCATTACAGTATCATTTTTACCTTTACTTTCTTCCTTATTTTCTTTTTCAGAAAACTGTTAGTACTTTCAGGGTTCTGTTCTTCAGACGTTGTAGGATGCTGCTCATTAATTTTTCCAAAGTGGTCTTCATCAGTTCTTCTACAGGGCTGCGTTTCAATCCTTTCCAGTGGTTGGTCTTCGTTCCTTTCAAAGAGCTACTTATCAGTTCTTCTACAGGGCTGTTTTTCGGCCCTTTCAAGAGGTTGATATTTATTCCTTTCAGGGAGCTGCTCTTCAGTTCTTTCAGAAGACTGTTCTTCAAGTTGTTCCGATATTCTGCCATTTTTAATGTAATTAATTAGCGGATTCTGTTGTAGCAGTTAAATTTATCTAGAAAGGCCAAACAATCATCGACGGCAATTATCGCAAAGCTTTGTACTTTACATAAAAAAGTAGTTGTAAACTCCAATGTTTTATGGAGAAATGCATAGGAATTTCGGAATTGTAATATGCGTCAATTTTGCTGTTCGATAGTCCGCCACTGCTTCCAACAGAGCATTTGTAATGACATCTCCTTCGAATATTTGTGTTCACGCCTCAAGACGAATGTGATTAATGTCGAGAGTAGATTGGAAATATTTATAAATGAAAAACAAAAACGCATCGACGATGCACTTGAATTGAATTGATGTATAAATCTACTGCGTTTGCGTCCCAAATATTTAAAGTTTAAAAGGGAAAATGCGGACAGGAAAATGGCATCGTGCGGCCAGGCATCGTAAGCTACAAGGTCCCGGTGATTTAAATATTTAAATGACATGGCAGTCAGTTGCACGTGAGCCAAATTTGAAATTTCGGATGAATTCGGCGGCGACGGTAAGAAGTTTACGGTGTGAATTTTTGATAGAGCATACCTAATGAGTGACCTGAAAACGCGCTTGACTTATTTCAACATAGAAATGGAGAGAGAGGAAATGGAGAAGTGGAAGGAGTCGGTGGGGGATGATGAGTTTATTAATAGAAGCTTTGGGTCCAAGTTATTTAGCCACTTAATTTTCAAAGCACTCACGAACTTTTCTCTAACAATATTAGTGTATGTATGTACATTGTATGTATATATATATATACATATATATAAGTATATGCGTTTAAAATATTCCCACCATATATCGCCTATCGTAGAAAACGTCAAATGGAAGCTGGATTAGTGGGTTGAAAATTTGAATTCTCATTCCGTTTTCTCTTCTCCAGGGGGCTGGGTTATATTTGCCTAGACTGCGTTATTAGTTTTGCTATTAATTTAAAAATCTCTTATATTTTTCTTTTTGTTTACTTATAAATAATAAACGTTTTTATTACGACTTAGCGTGTACATACCATTTTATTTAATACTAGCTGAAACCGACATACGTTGCAATGCCACAATAACGCATGCAATTCCCATTCCCGTTCCCGTTGCGTTCCCGTTCCCGTTTTCGTTCCCGTTCTCGTTCTCATTCCTGTTCCAATTTGTTGGAAAAGTGCAGGTAGCGAACATATATTTGAAATTATTGCGTTGAACTCATTCCCGTTTTTCCCGTTTCCGTTCCCGTTTTTGGGCGATTTTTTTTACATGCATGCACATAACAAATCCTGAAAGTTCCATCGTAATCGGTTGAGTCGTTTAGGAGCTTATACGAGACAGACAGACAAAGAGACATTCATTTATATATATATATATATATATATATATATATATATATATATATATATATATATATATATATATATATATATATATATATATATATATATATATATATATATATGTATACATATATATATATATATATATATATATACATATATATATATATATATATATATATATATATATATATATATATATATATATATATGTATATATATATGAGTTCGGTCTATCGTGTCATGCGGGGAAGACGTGCTTTTGCATATTCCCCGCTACTACTCGCTTTAACCCGGCTATTGCACGAAATTAAATCTAAAAACTTAACCATCCACTCACTTATTTTACTAATTGCATCCTAGTATAATTTAAGTGTAAAAATAATCAGCAGATCGGTCGTAAAGCGTATTTATATCAGTGAATTCGTAAAATTTTGTCATATTAGTTTTTTTTTTTGTGTCTAAAATCTGTGCAAAGTGAATAAGGCCGGGGTATATTCGTAATATCTCCCTACCTGAATACAAAAAAAAAGGTCCTTTCCCGTCAGTGAATATTTTGTCCCACAGAAGCAATAAATCTTCCACATAATTGCTTCCAGCCAAATTCTTAACGAACTTTATTTAATAACAAGCAGAAACAGTGTTTCCCAACTGTCTATCAGTTCTTTTTCATATTTAAATTATATCAAAGTAATTCGTGTAATGATGTATATATATATATATATATATATATATATATATATATATATATATATATATATATATATATATATACATATATATATAATATATATATATATATATATATATATATATATATATATATATATATATATATATATATATATATATGTATAATATATAGATTTATGGGGAATTTAAAATGCGGAGGTTACTGGATGATTGGAATGGTGGTATATCTATACAGGGAAAGAAACTATCCAACCTAATATACATACATCATATATGTACATATGCTGATGACACGACGCTCATAGCTAGCAATACCGAAGAGATGGCTGAACTTCTTTATCGTGACAAAGATTGTCATTGACAAAGAAGTCGAGAGCGAAAGATTGGGACTCAAATTAAATAAACTGAAGCCAAAAGTCATGATAATAGATAGAAGCGATGTTTTGGACTGGAAGTGGTTAATATATATAGCTATATATAGCAATAAAGAGGTCAGAGGAAGGATTGCGATAGTCAAAAGCGCAATGACGCGGCTTGCCAAATTACGGAGGGGCAGAAACATTAAAACATCAACAAAAATTCGTTTAGTAAATAGCTTTGTTTTCGCCATATTTCTATATGCTACTGAAACTTGGATATTAAAGGTAGTCGAAAAAAAGAAAATCGAAGCATTTGAAATGTGGTTTTGGAGACGAATGTTGAGTATCCCTTGGACAGCAAAGCGAACCAATGTCTCAATCAAGATCATCTATCAAAAATATTTTTGTGACGAATTCTCCAGATTTTGGACAAGTAGCGAGAGTAGACGACAGTAGCTTAGAAAAGCTTGTTGTGGTTGGTGCCGTAGATGGGAAAGAAAGAAAGAAGAAGATCTCCTATATAGTGGACCGATCAGATCAGGTCGACTCTTGGCTGTTCTTTCGTCGATGCACTTCGAAATGCCTATATAATGAAATTCGAAATATATGTAACTAGACAGATTATATAAGAATTTTTAACAAAAAAGGTTCAATTAAAAAAACAATTTTTCAGGTCCATGGTACTGGCCTTGGTGCGCCTCTTGGAAACCATCCCAACACGTAATGTTTCAAGTAAGTTCACATTTTAAACAATAAATATCGCAAAAAAAAAATACTATTAAATATAATGTATTACCCCAAGAAACTTACGTTCTATACAGATTGCATACATCTTTTTTCTGGCATCATATTCAGCTCCATGCACCAAGAAAGGTCAACTGTTCATGCATAGTGCTCTAATAATGGGTAAACTTAGAATCTTTTAATATATTGTCAATATGTCACAAAAACCGTTTTATACAAATATATTATTGTTATGTTTTAGCGTACTTGTTGTACTCGATATGGGCATGGCAAGTGATATGTGCACCGGATGTGTTCACGTGGAACTTCTCATTCTTTCTGGTGAACATCGCACACGTGGTCTACATCATATATGAAATGCGGCCGGTCAAATTTGACCCAGAACTAGAGGAAGTTTACCACAATTTGTTTGAACCATTCAAGGTAGTAAAAATCCCATAACTGTGTATACATATGTATATGTATGTATGTAGGGCCAACGAGAGGGGGGGGGGTTCCAGGGATAAAGTTCCAGGGCCCGGACTACTCGAGAGGCCCCGTATTGGGACATTCAACTGATCAATATTGATATTTTATATTATTCTGCATAAAAATGCATGTATGTATTTATTTAATGCTAAATATTTACTACTTTTCGATCCATGTATTCTTTGTGTTCATGTGAAATCCTACCTGTCATATAATACTTTATTATTCAATTATTTTAAAAAATAGCAACAACATATGTGTTTTTCTAATAGTTCTTAAAAATATATCAATAAGATATCTTTTTTAGTTTGCCATAGGCCCCGGAATTATTTTCCCAGGGCCCACGATTCCTTTCGTCAGTGGCGGACTGGCCATACAAGCGACATTGCCTAATGGCAAGTGGGCCCCGCGATCTGTTAGAAAATATGGGCCCTCAGTAAAATTAAATAAATTTTTAAGTATTCCATTTTACGTGTGTAAAAATTTACAGGCTATTGCACTTTGTGTATTTCAACAAAACAAATTTCTTACGATACCTGCTTTTACAGCCCAAAGATTGGTTAATTTTTTTATAAGGGTTGAAATGTAAGTTTTCAACATTTGCGTGGGCCCTTTTGCGCGGGCCTATTTCCAACCTCAAGATGCTCTATATCCTGTATATATCCTCTCAAATTGTTTTAAGCAACTCGCAACAGAATTGCTTAAAAATATTGTGCGTACAGCGCACACATCACAAAACCGTGCTTCACTAGTACGAGTTTTTAGCTCGCAATTTTACCAATTTAAAATTCAGCACACTTCCAATTAACCCTTTTAAACGAAAACAAAAAATAGTGTGGCCAGAACACTATCCCAATTAACATGTTTCATAAGAAAATAATCAATATAAAACAGTGGCAAAAAATCCCAAGTGAAAATACGTACTTTTGACTTTTGATTTGAACTGGACGACTACTTAGAGATATTTGAAAGCTGAAAAGTACTACAAATGAAAGATAAAATACCCGAGTATATATACCAATATTTATTTTGAACAGAAAATAGACAGATTTTGAGACATCGACCGAACAACACCAAGATATAGAAAAATCGCACGATTTAAAAAACACATATCTCCGAATCTCGAGCCAATCAAGATTTTTTATTACCAGATTCGTGTTTACTGGGCATCTATAAGAAAAGTCATATCTCGTCTCTGAACCATTTTTCGTGTCGAACAGTGTTATTTTTCAGTCAACCTTTTGATACATTACAATCACGTTTTATTTTTATTTCGCCTTGACAGGTATCCCGCTTCCAATTCAAAAAGATGGTATCGTCAGAATTCGCTCAGATCATGTCGTTACACGCGGGAGAAGCATACGCTATGCAAAATCTCACGAACACCGATCGACTGGGACTTCTACTGTCGGGAAAAGTAAGGAAAATAAATTTCACCCAAATATTTAGATATGTACATACGTACATATATATGTAGATACATATGTACCTACATTTGTAATCATATGTACATATATTTCATGTACATTGATGAAGACCGAAAAATCGATAATTATCTACAAAAGCAAAATTCCCGGTGAGTAATTAAGATTTCGTTCACTTTGACACAAATTCGACAATTTCGCGTGCTCTGCATAAAGCAATTAGTACACGAGAAAGTATCAGTAGAGCAAATTCGATTATACCTAAAATATACGTTTAGATTCCAGAATCGATATGTGGCAAAATTTATGATCAACTCATTTTCGCGAAGTATTCGATACCATGGCAATTTTACATACTTTGCGCCAGATTCTAATGACGTTACTGCTTTACACATTTACATATAGTGCAGATTTGACGACGCGCAATATGCTGTGTTTGCACATCCACAGCGATACAGGCTTAGAGGTTAGCGATGGCTTGTTTCCAAGGTAATTTCAGTTTAATTTGAATGTCGTTCGAAAAATTTTTGCCAACTTGCGGCGAAAATTCAGATGCCAAATGTTTGGCGACGTTTCCGGGGCAGTTAAAGCCGAAACAGGGCTTCCCGAGCCCGGAATTAGGTAGGTCGTATTTTACCAAGCCGCGATAATACACCGTTTAGCCAGCAAAAATCCTGGCTAGATAATAGAACAAAACTTACATAATCCTACCATATTATTATATGATTTTTTTTAATATTGATGCACTTTAAGCTGTCACTACTACTAAAATATTTCAACACATACACACAGACCAAGAATACGGTTATTAAAGCTACGGTCACTATCCACATTGCCTTGCTAGCAGGGCTGTGGAGTTGGAGTTGGAGCAATTCAAACGTAACGGAGTTGTAATAAAAAATCAACCGACTCCAGCTCCATATTATTTTCTTTATTACTGTATGAGTCAACGAGAGTTTCCCATTATATTGAAGTAAATCTTGTAATAAATTGAAATTTAATCATTTACTTATAACTAGTGAGCGGACCGGAAGCGTGCCGTTCATTGTTAATTATTCGCGGTGCTTTGTTAAAGGTTCGCCGAACCTTTTTTTTTGCACTCTAGCTTTGTGAATAGACCCAAAGCGCCCTGATTCCTGGAAAAAGCACGCTCCCTATCCGCCCTTTACTTATAACAATCATGAATTTAAATTACATTATAAATAAAATCGTTGAATCGTATTTTGATGTATTGGCCAAAGTCGATTGTTTTCCGTTTCAAACTTTTTTATTTTTTTTTTTTTTCAATTAACTTGATTTGTTTGTGTTTAAATTAAATTAATTTGTTTACACTATGAATGTATATATTTTTTTTATTCAATCAATCAATCTATGTACAGTCGTCATTACAGATCGCTCCAATGCCACAAGTGTACTATGTAGATTAAGAAACACACCAAATAATATACGTAATAATTACATAATTCGAAATTATACATGACATATATGGTCAAACATAACAAAGTGCATTGCAAACATCTAAAACAACACGATTAACAAACATTTATACAAAAATACAAATTTTTATACAACAATCATCCACAGAGACGACCCCTGAGTTATAACATAATAACTCAAGATTTTGCGAGAGTAATGGGGAGGAAAAGTCAATTTTGGAGGAATCGTTTCAATGAAAATCAGAAAAATTAGCAAACTCTGATTGGAGACGACCGACCTGGTCACAAACTAAGGTCTGGCGAGCAGCAACCAGTGTGACTCGAACTCATAACCACACTAGTCCATGCATTTACTTTTTATTTATACATATTTCACTAAATTTTGTTGCATGACAACTTTTAGTGATTTTTTTTAATTATTTAATTTTTTATATCTTGAAAATCGTTATAATTTTTACGATCAACAATTTTATACGTTGGCAAGAAAAGTCAATCTTATTAAAATCATTCAAGTCGGTACATTTTGAACGGACTCCACAGCCCTGCTAATCTAAATATTGTATGGTTAACGGTTTTCCGGCATGTCGAGCAAGACCCTTTATGTGTGTATGTAAACCCAAACAGAGCGTTAACAAAGTCTTTTGGCACGACTGGCCGAATCTGACACAGATATAAAATACTCTTAAATAATAATATTTTGATGATTTATCGGCGAACGTTTAGCTTTAAATCGATTTCCATGTATGTACGCGTATCCACTTTGCAAAATACGTGAAATGCATACATTCGAAATTTATTTTCAAACGGCTGGTTAATAATTCATATAATTCATAGTGAACCTGTTGGACGGATTCCAAAACGTTCGACCGTCTTCGAAGTAAAAATATTCGCGGAGAATCTGTATGCCTATATTATCATACATATATTACATAATTATTTTTAATTTTTATAATATTGTTTTATTTATATTTCGTCTATATTGTATTATTTTTATTTTGTTGTATTATTTCTATTTTTGTTATTTGTATTGTTTTTATTTTTTTATGATATTTTTAACGAATATTGTTTACAAGTTTCCGGCGTTACAAAGTGTCACTTTGGTAAACCTGTAATGTGATTATAATATAGTTTTAATTTTTTGAAATAAATAAATGTACATATTTATAACCAGCTGAAATCGTACATATTGTATCTAGTTAGTAATTTATTTTTTTCAAAACAGGTGAATGTAATGAGTGGTCTGCAATTCCTTCATCCGATTTTACCTTGTGAATTTCTCGATTCTCCAGAGTTTGAATCTAGTAGAGCAACGGTCGACGACAAATTCAAGGTATTTACTTCAACTGTTTATTTTTCAATCAAAATGTATGTACAGTCCCTGTCCAAGAAATTACGGACACCCGTTTTAAACTTTTGCGCGCAATAGAAACGGTCAGAAACTACTCACTGCAGCCCCTTTTGGGTTCATTTCTTTTGTTTACGCCTCTTTATTACCTACCCTATTCACACAAAAGAGATTTTGTGTAGTACTGCTATTCAAAAGAATGTGAAACAAAATTGAAATGTGAAACAACAGTTGGCTCCTGAAATTCGATCAGTGAAGATGTGCGTTTCTGTAGAAATATTTAATCATCTCTTCAAAACACCGTGATTTTTTCTTTTGCAAATTTGATTTTTTCATTTGATTTTGCAAATTTTGCATTTTGAATTTTTATTGTAAGTGCAAGTATTAATTATTTTATTGTTTTGTTGTATTTTATTATATGTATTTATTTTGTAAATAAACCGTGTTACAACAAAAATGCATATTTGTTTTTAATATACTAGTAAATGCAGAATTTGTGATTTTTGCAAGGTGTCCGTAATTTCTTGGACAGGGACTGTACATACATACAGTCCCTACTCAAAAAATTAGGATCACTTGCGTTTTATCAGTTTTTTAAGCAAATGGGTAAAAAAATACTAAAACACAAACTTTTTACACTTGTTTTCAAATATATACATTTATTTACATATAAAAAATACAAAAAAACATATCAATATTTCGTATTTCCGCCTTTAGCCTTAATAACGGCTAATATACGTTGTGGCATACTGCGCATGCAACTTTGAATCATTAATTTTATTTCGTCGCATACCCATGCTGCTTTTATTCTTTCCTTCAATATTTGAAGGGTATGGTTGGGACGACTATATACGATGGTTTTTAGGAGGCTCCAGACATTTTCAATAGGATTAAGATCAGGGGAATTACCAGGCCAGGGTAAAATGGGTATGTTTCGCGATTTTAGGAAATTTATGACGGAACGAGCTCGATGAGATGGTGCACCATCTAGCATAAAAGTGAAAGAACCTTCGGACGAGTCAAGGGAAGAAAAAAATGGTATGAAAACCGTATGGAGTACTTCTTTGTAACCGATCCCATTCATCGTCCCTACCACAAAAAAAATTGGTCCCGGCCCATTGATGGTTATACACGACCAAATCATTGTTGCCGGTGGGTGTTTGACTGTTTTTTGAACACAGTCGGGGTTGAACTTTTCTTCTGGCCTTCGGCGAACAAATTTTTGGCTTTCCGTGAGAGCTTCTAATCTCGATTCGTCGCTAAAAATTATCTACGAAAAATGAAAAAAAATACACCAATTTCAGACAAAAAATATTTAATGTATTATTAAAATAAACTCATTATACCTTTTGCCAATCTTCGACGGTATAGTGTCGATGCATTCTGGCCCATTGCAACCTCGACTTTTTCATTTTCGGTGTCAATTTTGGCTTTTTCAGTGGTCGCCTGCATTTGAGGTGTGCTTCATAGCACCGCCTCCTTACTGTCGACACCGATATTTCAATATTTTCTTCCTCTAACCTTAATTTCAAAGCTTGGGCAGATTCGTTACGATGTTCCATCGCCTGGGAAATAATTTTGCGGTCGATCCTAGGGGTGGTTTTTCGTTTTCTACCACAATTCTTGCGGCGAGTCGTAGTTTCGGGGAGATTCCTCTCCATATTCTTAGAAATTCTCAAAACTGTTTGCAATGAAACACACTCTTTTCTGGCGATTTCTCGCTTGGAAAACATCTCCGTTTTTAAATACGCAGCAATTGAAGCCTTTTTTTCATTGGAAATATCCTTGCAGCGACCCATTTCCGAAGTTTTATAAAAAATCGATATTATTCATTTAAAAATTCAAAATTAAATATTAAATCCATCGATTTTATAAAATAAAAACCATTAAGTCTCTACTCACCCTTAAGACAACCAGACAGCAGAAGATCTCAGCTGAGGATGATCTTTTCAATTGTTAAAAACATTGACGCACAATAAACAAAAGTGCACCCTTACTCAGGTATAGCATGGGTTTTTTTGTACCTAAGCCTGTATTGTTTTGCAGATATACAAGATAACTGTATTTTGTACATAGTTTTGAAGGATAGTGTTTTGGTAACAACTCACAGAAATAATAACTTACATCAAGTTAAAAATAACGAAGTTATGATTAGAACAAACGCGTATTTCGCAAAACTCGCAAGTGATCCTAATTTTTTGAGTAGGGACTGTACATATTATCGGCCATCCTGATCGGAGTGATCATAGAAATGATCACTCATAATATAAATATAAAACATAAAAAACCTCGATTCTCGTTTAGCTTGAGTAGCGTTTCTCAAACTTTTTTGGACCGGCCCCCTTTTGCATTTTATATTTTTCTGTGCCTCCCCCCATATTTTCTCGAAAAAAACGTACATATTAATAATATAATATATTATACATATATACATATATAATTTATTTTATAATTCCGATTTGAACATACATATGTATGTAAGTAATTTTTTTTAAACATTATAAATTGAAAATAAGTAATAAATTAAAAATTAGTAATAAATTGAAAATTAGTAATAAATTTAATGATAATTTTATTTAGTGCGATCATTGTGGCTGATGTAAACTAGCGAGTTTATTTATATCTGAAAAAATGTCCAAATTCGACGAGATAAGATGTGTGAAATGCAGTGAAATATAAACTTGCCTTCTCCCAAAGCTGTGGAAATATACTCGCTATTTCAGTGCTGATCCAAAATTTATCTTTATTTATTACTAGCTGTATTACCCGGCTTCGCTCAGTGTTTATAATATAAACCGCTTAAACATGACTAAGCTAATTTAATTAAAAAAAAAAAAAAATTAAAAAAAAATTTAAAAATTTAAAAAAAAAAATAAAAAAAAAATAAAAAAAAAATCAAAAAAAAAAATAAAAAAAAAATAAAAAAAAAATCAAAAAAAAAATAAAAAAAAAATAAAAAAAAAATAAAAAATTTTTTTTTAAAAAATCAAAAAAAAAAATCAAATTTTTTTTTTGCCTTCTAGGGCTTCGCCCTCGGCGCCCCCCTGAGCCTTTGCCTTCTAGGGCTTCGCCCCTCCACGCCCCATGAGCAATTGCCGTTTAGGGCTTCGCCCCCATGATCAGTTGCCTTTTAGGGCTTCGCCCCTCCGCGCCCCCATGATTAAAAGCCGTCTAGGGCTTCGCCCCCCTAAGTTCATGCCTTTTAGGGCTTCGCCCCCCGCGCCCCAAAGATCAATTGCCGTTTAGGGCTTCGCCCCCCTTAGTTAATGCCTTTTAGGGCTTCGCCCCTCCGCACCCCCATGATTAAATGCCGTCTAGGGCTTCGCCCCCCTTAGTTAATGCCTTTTAGGGCTTCGCCCCCCGCGCCCCCAAGATTAATTGCCGTTTAGGGCTTCGCCCCCCTTAGTTAATGCCTTTTAGGGCTTCGCCCCCCGCGACCCCAAGATTAATTGCCGTTTAGGGCTTCGCCCCCCTTAGTTAATGCCTTTTAGGGCTTCGCCCCTCCGCGCCCCCATGATTAATTGCCGTCTAAGGCTTCGCCCCCATGATCAGTTGCCTTTTAGGGCTTCGCCCCCCGCGCCCCCAAGATTAATTGCCGTTTAGGGCTTCGCCCCCCTTAGTTAATGCCTTTTAGGGCTTCGCCCCCCGCGCCCCCAAGATTAATTGCCGTTTAGGGCTTCGCCCCCCTTAGTTAATGCCTTTTAGGGCTTCGCCCCTCCGCGCCCCCATGATTAAATGCCGTCTAAGGCTTCGCCCCCATGATCAGTTGCCTTTTAGGGCTTCGCCCCTCCGCGCCCCCATGATTAATTGCCGTCTAGGGCTTCGCCCCCCTTAGTTAATGCCTATTAGGGCTTGCGCCCCATGAGGCTGGGCCCCCCGGGCCCCCTTCGGGGCCCCACGGGGCTGCGCCCCTTGTGGCGCCCCCTTTTGAGCCCCATGGGGCTGCGCCCCATGAGGCTGGGCCCCCCGGGCCCCCTTCGGGGCCCCACGGGGCTGCGCCCCTTGTGGCGCCCCCTTTTGAGCCCCATGGGGCTGCGCCCCATGAGGCTGGGCCCCCCGGGCCCCCTTCGGGGCCCCACGGGGCTGCGCCCCTTGTGGCGCCCCCTTTTGAGCCCCATGGGGCTGCGCCCCATGAGGCTGGGCCCCCCGGGCCCCCTTCGGGGCCCCACGGGGCTGCGCCCCTTGTGGCGCCCCCTTTTGAGCCCCATGGGGCTGCGCCCCATGAGGCTGGGCCCCCCGGGCCCCCTTCGGGGCCCCACGGGGCTGCGCCCCTTGTGGCGCCCCCTTTTGAGCCCCACGGGGCTACGCCCCTTGTGGCGCCCCTGGCGGGGCCCCATGAAACTACTCGCTTTGCGCCCCCGCGGGGGTGAATCCATTGAAACGAAAAAAACAAATCGGCGCCCATGGATCGAAAAAAAAAAAATCGAATCACGTGTTCGATGACGTCACCGATCTACGGACGAAGACGACGACGACGAAAACGACGACGACGACCAAGGATATTTACATACATACAAAGTCTCTTTCCAAATTATAGATTAGATTTTTCAGAAATATAATATACTAGCTGTATTACCCGGCTTCGCTCAGTGTTTATAATATAAACCGCTTAAACATGACTAAGCTAATTTAATTAAAAAAAAAAAAAAAATTAAAAAATTAAAAAAAAAAATTAAAAAAAAAATTAAAAAAAAATCAAAAAAAAAAATCAAAAAAAAAATAAAAAAAAAATCAAAAAAAAATTTAAAAAAATCAAAAAAAAAATCATTTTTTTTTTTGCCTTCTAGGGCTTCGCCCTCGGCACCCCCCTGAGCCTTTGCCTTCTAGGGCTTCGCCCCTCCACGCCCCATGAGCAATTGCCGTTTAGGGCTTCGCCCCCATGATCAGTTGCCTTTTAGGGCTTCGCCCCTCCGCGCCCCCATGATTCAAAGCCGTCTAGGGCTTCGCCCCCCTTAGTTAATGCCTTTTAGGGCTTCGCCCCCCGCGCCCCCAAGATTAATTGCCGTTTCGGACTTCGCCCCCCTTAGTTAATGCCTTTTAGGGCTTCGCCCCTCCGCACCCCCATGATTAAATGCCGTCTAAGGCTTCGCCCCCATGATCAGTTGCCTTTTAGGGCTTCGCCCCTCCGCGCCCCCATGATTAATTGCCGTCTAGGGCTTCGCCCCCCTTAGTTAATGCCTTTTAGGGCTTCGCCCCCCGCGCCCCCAAGATTAATTGCCGTTTAGGGCTTCGCCCCCCTTAGTTAATGCCTTTTAGGGCTTCGCCCCTCCGCGCCCCCATGATTAAATGCCGTCTAAGGCTTCGCCCCCATGATCAGTTGCCTTTTAGGGCTTCGCCCCTCCGCGCCCCCATGATAAATTGCCGTCTAGGGCTTCGCCCCCCTTAGTTAATGCCTTTTAGGGCTTCGCCCCTCCGCGCCCCCATGATTAAATGCCGTCTAAGGCTTCGCCCCCATGATCAGTTGCCTTTTAGGGCTTCGCCCCCCGCGCCCCCAAGATTAATTGCCGTTTAGGGCTTCGCCCCCCTTAGTTAATGCCTTTTAGGGCTTCGCCCCTCCGCGCCCCCATGATTAAATGCCGTCTAAGGCTTCGCCCCCATGATCAGTTGCCTTTTAGGGCTTCGCCCCTCCGCGCCCCCATGATTAATTGCCGTCTAGGGCTTCGCCCCCCTTAGTTAATGCCTATTAGGGCTTGCGCCCCATGAGGCTGGGGCCCCACGGGGCTGCGCCCCTTGTGGCGCCCCCTTTTGAGCCCCATGGAGCTGCGCCCCATGAGGCTGGGCCCCCCGGGCCCCCTTCGGGGCCCCACGGGGCTGCGCCCCTTGTGGCGCCCCCTTTTGAGCCCCATGGGGCTGCGCCCCATGAGGCTGGGCCTCCCGGGCCCCCTTCGGGGCCCCACGGGGCTGTGCCCCTTGTGGCGCCCCCTTTTGAGCCCCATGGGGCTGCGCCCCATGAGGCTGGGCCCCCCGGGCCCCCTTCGGGGCCCCACGGGGCTGCGCCCCTTGTGGCGCCCCCTTTTGAGCCCCATGGGGCTGCGCCCCATGAGGCTGGGCCCCCCGGGCCCCCTTCGGGGCCCCACGGGGCTGCGCCCCTTGTGGCGCCCCCTTTTGAGCCCCATGGGGCTGCGCCCCATGAGGCTGGGCCCCCCGCGCCCCCTTCGGTGCCCCACGGGGCTGCGCCCCTTGTGGCGCCCCCTTTTGAGCCCCATGGGGCTGGGCCCCCCGCGCCCCCTTCGGGGCTTCACGGGGCTGCGCCCCTTGTGGCACCCCCTTTTGAGCCCCATGGGGCTGCGCCCCTTGTGGCGCCCCCTTTTGAGCCCCACGGGGCTGCGCCCCTTGTGGCGCCCCTGGCGGGGCCCCATGAAACTACTCGCTTTGCGCCCCCGCGGGGGTGAATCCATTGAATCGAAAAAAACAAATCGGCGCCCATGAATCGAAAAAAAAAAAAAAATCGAATCACGTGTTCGATGACGTCACCGATCTACGGACGACGACGACGACGACGACCAAGGATATTTACATACAAAGTCTCTTTCCAAATTATAGATTAGATTAAATATATTAAATGGATTAATCACCCAATCTGGAATATTTAGATTTATAATATCATTAAATCTAACTTGCATATCCTCATGAAGCTGCTGCAAATGTTCAATATATGTACATACAATGTGCCCATGATTGTGAGAGTTTTCTGTCAGGAATAAAAAATTAAAGTCGATCTTATTATATAATATCGGTTATATTGTAATATTTAATTGATAAAAAAAAATAATTATTAAATCACTTTCGTAATTGTGGGCACATACATATACATACATACATACATATGTATAAGATCATCATTAGAACTAGTAGCTAATGATGGAAATTGTGTTAACTCACGTATTCCAAGAAAAGCAATAATTACATTTTTACACGTTATCAGACTACAACATTTTCCTTTTAATTGTTTGTTTAAAAATTAAATTCAAAAATAAAATAAAATATATATGTATAATATTTCTGATAAATAAAATATATCGCATTTTGCACCAACCATCTCTTCCCTAAATCGGTTGTCACTCATAAATGACACAATACTATTCCAAAGTATGTATAAACAACATGATTAAGACAATTACCCTTCTATGTACATACAGTGCCGGTTTTAGGAGGGGGCTGGGTCGGGCGGTGCCCGAAGGCGCCAAAGTTAGGGCACCGCTCGATGCGTCAAAGGCACTTTAAATTTTAAAATTAGAGCGCCAAAAGCCATACAAAATTTTAGATTAGAGCGCCAAAGGCGAAATTTTTTTCTAAGGGTGTTTAGAAAAAATTGCCCGAGGGCGCCATTGGGTGTAAGGCCGGCACTGTGTATAGGTATAATCAACGAACTTTTGTGTGTAAAAGAAGGCGCTCAAAATCCTCCTCGTTTTCCTCACATATTTGTCGAAAAAGGTGATCTTGAAGCGGACTTGATTTAATGAAATTTATTGTTTTTATTAAATGAGATCCATGTAAACGCCTTCCCAACCTTATTTAAAAAAAATTGGTACATCTTTTTTCAGATATGATAAATCCTCGATATTTGCCAACCATTGAAGCAGCCCCATCGGTTGCACCAAATAGTATATTTTCCGAAATGCAAACGAATATTTAGTTTGATGACAAATAAAGCACTTAAGCTCTTAATGAAAATACTATTAAAATAATATAAATAAAAATTATAGTTTCATTCTGACTGTGCCTCCCCTAGAGCTCGTCATGCCTCCCCAAAAGTAGAATTTTGGTTTATACTTCCCCAAAAGTAGAATTTTGGTTTATGCCTCCCTTGAGAGGGTCTGAGCCTCCCAAGGGGACCATGTGGATCCTGGTTGAGAAACACTGCTCTAGAATAAAAGTACTACAGTTGTGGTTAAGGTAAAAGTATTGAAAACATATAAATGAATAAAATTTATTATTTATTCTATTACATGTAAAAAATTTCAGTCTGATCCGTTGAGTAGTTTGGTAGATAATTGAATCAAAAAACTTAAAAAAAAGAGGACACCTATAAGGGGAGGTACCATTACCGATAAAATTAAAAATTTGAAAAATATTTACATCATATCGATTACCATTTTAGAAACCGATACTAAGTTTCAGTTCGATAGGACTAACAACGGTGTTCAAAAAATTCTCAAAATACACACACACATTTTTTTCTAGATCACAAAAACATGATCTAGAAAAAAAAAGATTCTGTGCTCGAAACAGGCAAAATCTCGAATGTTCGCATGATCAAAAAACTTAATCTATTGTTACTACGTACATAGATAAAGTAAAAATATATACATATGTATATTTTTCGAAATTCAAATGTACAAGTTGTTCACGGGATTTAAAATTGTGAATTTAGTGGTACATACGTGAGGTTCGGTAAACTGGCGACCGCTGTTCAGTATTATTATGCCAAATTTTAGTGAATAATATTAAGCTTAATCTTAGATTGAAACTTTATTGTGGTTTTTTTAATAAAGTATTACAATAATATTAATGAAATAATATTATATAAAATATATTTTTTTTACTTCCCAGTTGGCAAACCTATTACATAAACAAAAGAGTACTAATAATTGCTTCCTCTTTTTTTTTCAAAATCATTGCTGGAAATCTTCAAGCTAACTTTTGCTAAAATCTGAAAACACAGACAAGAACTCTCGAAATTGAAACTAATTAAAGTAAGCCTAGCGAAGATTTCTCATTGTCAAACCGTTGATTCGAGCGTGATAAATTGATTTTCGAGATAAATATTTGTTGCGTCCAAAATATAATTCAGCGATATCATACATATTATATATTTAACTGAAAGAAAGTGTCAATGATGTATGAAGTATGAACCGAGAAAATAATATTGGGCGGCCCATTAACGAGTTACATAGTAACTCAGGAAAAAGTTTGCCCCTTATCAGATCGTTTTCATATTTTGCCATATTGCTCATTTTGGTCATCAATATAAGTAAATGGAGCCTCCGCCATTATGATGGTGCAAATATATCGTGTAAGACGCGTTTGTAATCTGCCCGCCGACATTCTTCCTGACGTTAATCGCCCTAAATGTTCAGTGGCATTGATCGCCCACTGCGCTCGCCTCGGTGTTTTCTTGGTGAATATCCCTTTTTGCCGTCATCCAGCTTTAATTGCTTGAACGCCTATAACTATTTCTTTTCTTCACTCTACATTTTATGAAATTTGCTTTATAGGTTCTCATTAAGGTTTCTAATCCCGGGTTCCCGGGCACCGGGATCCCGGTGTTTTCTGGTACCGTGAATCCCGGTGCTGAAACCAGTCTGAATACCGGGATTACGGTGCTGGCAGAAATTTCTTTAAAAATATTATTTTTACAAAAATAATATGGAAAAAAAACATAAAACAACATTATATAATGAACAATGGTGGGATGAGCAATGACAGTCATAGTCCATTTGTTTGCCACCCGTTTCGACAGCGGCTTGCCGTTTCCACGAAATGGTATGAACGACCTGTATTGTGTCGCAGATATTGTGCTCAACCGCAATGATATTTGAAGCATATTTTAACTAATTCGAACTCAGAATCGAACACTGATCACGTTTTCGTGATCTAGAAAAAATTTGTGTGTGTCTGTGTTTCTGTGTGAGTGTCTGTATGTTTATTGAGTGTCAGTGTATTTTGGGGATTTTTTGAATACTGTTCGTCCTATTGAACTGAAACTTAGTATTGGTTTAACATGTGTGCTCTTCACGTAAAAATTCAAGTATAATTTTTGTATCAATGTGATGAAAATAAAAAAAAATCACTAAATATAATAAACCGGAAGCGGGATTTTTTCTTCTTAGAAATGTCAAAAATGTTGTGACAACGATTCTTTCCACGCCCTAAACATATTGTTGCGTAGGGGTGGGTGGAGGATCCAAGTAAAAGGCCTTCACAGCATTTATTGATGATTAAGGAGATACACACACTGGAAGTGCTCAGTCCAGAATGACATAATATCGCCTACGTACCGCCTTATAAGGGGTAGTTCTCTCAGGACGTCTAATCTGTTTACCTATTGTATAGTCACGTATTCGGATATGTCTTCCCACGGTATGGGTCAGTTCTGCGAAGGGATTAATAACGGTCATTGTTTAGCCTATATGCACTTAGAGTCTAGATATCATCCTTGAAACCAATTATCCCGGTCGCACGGTATGCTATCGCCTCTAAGTGCAAGCACTTAGTTAATCCGTTACCAGATAATCCTTGAACGGTCACACAGTCTCTGGGATTCTATTCGCTTAATCCGCGGTGTACGTAACATTGCCTCCCTCTTAGATCAAATCGTCCCGATTGACCGACAAATTTTAACTGATAAATCTACAGTGGCAGTTACATTTATCTCCGATATCAGTCACTGTTACATTTACAATTACAGCCGTTATCTTTACATTGAATACATTAACGCGCCGTTACAATGGAAACAATTACATTTAAATTCTATTACCGTTACATTAACGTTACCTTTACAATTTAAATTCTGTTACAGTTACATAGATTAACGTCACCTTTACAATGGAAACAATTACATTAAACTTTCGTTATACTTCAATTTACGTCACCTTTACAATGGAAACAAAAACATTTAAAATTTCGTTACACTACGATTTGCGTCACCTTTACAATGGAAACAGTTATATTAAACTTTCGTTAAACTTCAATTTAAGTCACCTTGACAACGGAAACAAAAACATTTAAAATTTCGTTACACTACGATTTACGTCACCTTTACAATGGAAACAAAAACATTTAAAATTTCGTGCAATTGAACAAAAAATGCAATTGAACTTTTTTTCTCTTATACATTCGAAATCCCGGTGCTAGCACCGGGATCCCGGGATCGGAAATTCCCAGCACCGCAATCCCGGTGCTGAAGAAACCTTCCGGGATTGGAAGCACTAGTTCTCATTATCTCTCATATGTATATTTTTAGTTCACTCATTCACTTGTGACGATGCCGTAGTAGTAAAGCAACGTAAAAATGCTTTGTCATTTTGCGTTTACAATGATAAAGAGGCGAAAACTACGAGAGATGAGGTCCTCTGCGACCGGAAAAAGACTGAAAATGGGATTTAAAAAGGGTAGGGTGAACGAGTGGAATTCGTTCACGGAGAAAGAACGTAGGCAGATGAATGTTTTACCCTATTATCACGAAACCGAATGATTTCCTATATACACATTTTGACTCAAGTGTAGCTTAGTCTCGAAGAAAGGTAGAAAATATAAATATTAATTCGATTTATTGTTTCTAGGTATCAATTGTAGCGGCTAGCTCTTGTCGCTATTTATATTGGCAACGCACCTCACTAGAATATTTATTCGTCAAAGAGACTTATTTGGCAACAGTGGTAACCACGCTAATAGCTCGAGATATAACAACGAAACTATACGCAATGAACAATAAGATAGTTACGGAAAAAGGATCACACTTGGACATTCGCCTGCCGAGCATCACTGGAAGTCTGACATCTACGGGAGAGTATAGAAGTCCGCCTAGAGTCCTCAAAACTAAACATCTACTAGGTAAAGACATATGTTAATCCTTTACCTTTGAGCTAATGTACCTATAAATGTATTTATTATATTTGTGATAGGTTTTAGAGATTGTCGGTTTTTAAAAACCCCGCTGAAAGAAGCTGTTTTATTTAATTCTGCTAATCTATGTAGACATATTTTACCCTTAAGAATATTTATTTTACATATGGCGTCTATTAGATGTTGTCAAGTTTGACGGTGTTTGGATTTTTTTAAATAAATATTAGTGAAAAACCGAAAACCGGTTTTATTAAAATATCTAAAGCCGACAACCGGTTTTTCTAAAGTCGATCTTTGTATAAACCGTAGTATGTAGGTATGTACATACAAATGTATATACGTAGATTCTCGCACGTAAAATATTATATAATCGCGTGTAAACTTCACAATTTGCAAAGTTGTCCCGTCCTAAAACTTTTTATTAAGTTTACACAACAAAGTTGCCCTCTAGTCTTGGGGTTCCCAACCTACGGCCCGTGAACATTTTTCATTTGGCTTTCGGCCTATTTGACCAGCTCGTGAAATTTTATGTGAGAAAAATATTTTCAAAATACGATTCACGATTTTGGGTGAAAAAATGGCTTTTAGAGTTTCAGTATCTAAATTCAAATTTTTTGAGGCAATTCTAAATGATGTTTGAGATTCACTTAAGCAATAAAAAAAAATATTTTAGTAAAAATGGCATAGTTGATCTTTTGCACGTGAACACTTAGGCCTGTCGCAAACACGGCCACTTTTGTTCGCCACTGGTGGCCGCCACCGGTGGTTGTGTGTGCGGGCATCCCATATAAACTCTATGAGAAATGCTTTCCGCAGCGTGAATCGAGTGGCGAGTACCGCGTGGTTGTGTTTGCGCGCGTCCCATACAAACTCTATGATTAATGCATTCCGCAGCTTGTGGCCTGCCACCGGTGGCGGTGGCGAGTGGCCGTGTGTGCGACAGGCCTTATGAGAGTTTTTTTTTCCCAAAAATTTATTTGACATTGATATCGACGATGTTCACGAATATTATTTTCAATTAGAATTCATCGATCTTCAAGTGAAGGATGGTTTGAAATCGTTATTTAAAAATGAAACTGAAATTAAATTTTACGCTATATTGTAGTCAGATTATCTATTCATAAATAAAAACATTGCATTTGCTTGAAAACTTATGTATATCAATTTTTGGTAGCACGTACGTATGCGAACACACGTTTTCTAAAATGAAGTTTATTAAAATTATTTATCAATCTCGTTTAACCGACAAGCATCAAGAATTTTTTGACTTATCGGAAAATCATTTTTTTTTAAATGAAAAAAAAATTAGTTCTTCAAAACAAGTGCAAACATCGCAATTCATAAAATCTACGCATACGTTCCATTAATATTATTAGTATTGAAGAGTATTCAAAGGTAAGTGGAGTCAGGTCGAGGTACAAGAAAACACGCAGGCAGGTTCCAACTCTTTATTGCTGCTCGTCCGGTGGAGGTCAGGATCCGAATGCCCCCGATCGAGAGCGTACCATTCTTATATCATAGAGCGCTCAGCGCATACACGTATTATCATTGGTCAAGGAGTCTGGTGCAGCCATTGGCCGCAACGCCCGACTCCACCATTGGTCGGCGTCACCATGACGTCACCGGTCTACAGGGCGTCTCTCTATGTAACGTTACAGTATGATTGTATATTAGACCCGTATTTTCCAATACAAAATTATTATAATAAAACATTATATTCAGTAAATATCAAAAGTGAGAAACGATGTTTAAAAAAATGGTATTGTACTGGAGACGTGCCGATACTGGTATTTAAAGTACGCGCAACAAATTTTCACATTTTTTTCATACCTTAGCAATGTGAAAAAACATCCCACATAAGATTTTTTTAATGTGAAATTACCCCGTTTATATGATGAAAAAAAAAATAACAAAGCGGTGCATAAATTAGAAAAAAACCTTCAAAAATCGGTTTTCACGATTCACGATTTTCACAAACTTAAATGGACTGGCTGGCGGCGGCAGCGCAAATAATTTTTACATTTTTTTTACGGATTTACCATGATACAGAACGTTTTTTCCAACTTAAGCTGTTTCCAAATTCCAAAATAAGATGTTTTCGATGTACCCTAATAGACATTAAGTATGCGAAATTATTACACATTTACAAATTTGTTCAAACTGAATAATTTCAATGAAAAATTTTTTTCATCCGGCCCAAACAGTTTGAAATTCTGAACCAGCCCAAAGAGGTTGGGGAACCCTGCTCTAGTTTATACGTCCCGAAGCAATATGTCGCGTGTCCTTTTGCTAAAACTTTCTTGGTGAATGCCACCAGCTGCTATGTCTTCTTGAATGAGAGCGCGTGTGTGTGTGTGTGTGTGTGTGTGTGTGTGTGTGTGTGTATGCCCATGTCAATCGTAACACGATACTGACATGTTTGAAGGCAACATCTCTCAATATGCATATGTATGTACAATGTGTGTACATATGTATAGCACTACATGCATGGCTTTTTGTTTGAAAGACATAGGTATTAGCAGTTCGTTTAATTTTGATACCTACTCTTTATATTTACTGTACCATATGTAGTCATATTTCTATTTCATACACTGAAAGATACCAAATTAACATCAAATAAACACATTTCTTCATTTTGAATACTAAATAATGTCTATGTTACAGTAAGAGCGTCAAATCTCGAATCAGTATACATTGACAAGTAGTGTGTACACTAGCTTTGGTTTTTATCTAAGCTTACGACACTATATTCCGCAGACACTCTTACTAGATAAAGTATACAGTGACGCGCAAATTCATGCACTTGCTGCTGTGCATTAGTAAATCTGCTAACGAATGTAATTTGAGTGGTTTGACACCTGACCAAAGTTTGACGTTGCTCTTCCAATGAATCTTATGCTCATAGTCATAAATATAACTGGTTGTGTTCGAATAACTAATTTGTTGTTGAATTGATACGAAATAGATAATAATTAACAAGGTTAATTCCTTTGTAAGAAGTTTTACAATTACGTACATCCGTATAACCTTCGACTTTAGGTTAGGTTAGGTTAGATTACATTTTACTTTGTTCATTAATAATATGTTCTTCGATATAATGTCGCATTCTTTCAGTTGTTAGTTAAATCTGTCATAGTCCGACTATGTATGTACATATACATACATATGTACTTGTTAAGAATCTCAACTTGTTATTGCTTTCGTAAACATTTACTACGTAGGGATATCTAGTGTATGAATTTACTACTAAAACGTGTTAATTAAACGTGTTAATCCCGTGAATACTGTTACTTGGTGATTTTGATGACGACACTTACTAGTCAGTGTATACCAGTGGTTCTCAAGTGCGGCCACGGTGGCCGCATGCGGCCACTAGTGGATTTTACTGCGGCCACCAGCGACTTAATAGTAAATAATATTAATATTTAAAAAAATATATATTTATTTTAAAAACTACAAAAAAGTAACTTAACAATAATAGAAACCATGCTCATCATTGACAAACTAAAAAATATAGCGAAAAGCCTTGTGACAGAAGTTGAAAATGGCAATTTTTCAATTTTATATTCTGTTAGTGATTTGATAGATAAGATGATCAAAATTAAAATTAAAACTTAAAATGATATAGTGTCTTAAATCTCTGAATCTGG
Organism: Arctopsyche grandis; assembly: GCF_051622035.1. Taxonomy (NCBI): domain Eukaryota; kingdom Metazoa; phylum Arthropoda; class Insecta; order Trichoptera; family Hydropsychidae; genus Arctopsyche; species Arctopsyche grandis. Next base: position 12,400,044 of record NC_135355.1, read on the forward strand.
AACTTGATAAAAGGTTCGAAGAATTGAATTTTTTTAAAACTGTTTCTTTTCTATCTTCCCCTTTTATTTTGATGACAAATGAAAATTTCATAGTACTACAAAATAGATTAAAATCATTTTCAGTATTGAGATTAATTAACTGGGCTAACGTAAAATATTTATTATTAGAAATTAGTCATGATCAAGAACTTATTAACCATTTTAATAATATTTCGGTTCAAAAATTTCGGTCGGAAATATACGTTGACAATGAAACAAACCAATATAAAGATTTGGCAACAATTGCTTTATTAATATTGTCTATTTTTCCCACTACCGTATATTGCGACAGATCATTCAGTGTAACGCACTTTATTAAAAACAAATTTAGAAACCAGCTGACAGACGCAAACTTAGAAGCAGCAATGCGGCTTGCATTGGAAGAAAGGAGTATTGAGCAATTTCCATTTGCATTATTATTAAATAAATAGATACCAAAATGTTAAAATTTCTTGAATAAAATTTTATGAATAAATTGATCCATTTTTTTTGAAACTTTAATTTTTTTGATTAAATTTCGCCTGAGAACCACTGGTGTATACTGATTCGATAACTGATTTTACACTATTACTGTAACATATATGTACATATTATACCTGTATGAGTAGTTTTAAACATTGTAATAATATAAATACGGCACGATTTTAAATTGACTATGGTTGAAAGGATTATTTCGCACATTGCGATCGCATATACGACAATCGTTGTCACGAAAATCGCGAATGCGAAATATCCGGCACTCGAGTTCTCGTTAGTATGATAGTTCGCGTGTGTAGCTATCGATGGATGGAATTTTTGGGTGCCGGATGTTCCGTGATCGAGGTTTTAGTGACTTTTAATCACCGAACCGATTGAATTAAACCATTTGATACTGGGACTTTTATTATACGTATTACGTCTATTTTGTATAAGTATAATCGTAAATCTACTATGTATGTACTTATATGCCCGAATATGAATAGTTTCCATAGAGGGATTTGAGTAAATCCATCACTCAGATTGATCTGGGTTCAATTTAGAATTCAACACGAGATTCTAAAGCGCTGATCCTTTTCGATAGTAAAACTATGATAGAGTATCAAGAAATACGGTGTGTCCAATAGTAGAATTTTATAATTGGAAAAGAACAAAGAAAAGGAAAATACGTATATTTTTAGTCACCGACCCAATGACCCGACTAAGATTATTTTTAATCTATCAGCACGAACAAAAGCTTTCAAGTGGGCGATAGTATCTAAAACACGTAAACACTAACCGGTGAGTAATTACAATTGCAATCGCGTTTGCACCACTTGGAGTTCGAAGCACCCCGAGCAGTCAAAAAGAGTCGTGATTAGCTTATCGACCGTTTCTATTTCGAATTATTCAGATCGGAGGTATATATGTACATAGATACATGGGTACAAGTAGGTACACATACATATGTACATAGTAGAGGAACCGATCGCTATCCTACATACGAGTAGGTTGAACCTATTCTCGGTTCGAGAAGGCGTACGTAGGTAAACTGCGGATGCAACGAAATGGTGTTGGGACACGAAACATGGAAATTAGGTCTTCGTGGTCAAGAATAGACCGTAAAGGTGGCCAACCGAGGCGAATTGCAATATAGTTAATGGGCAGGTGTTCTCCGACCTCACCTTCTCCTTCTCCTCCTCCTCCTTCCATTACAAAACTCAACCTCTTTGCCCTTCTTTGAGCGTATCGCCGCAATCACAGTGATAAATTGATATTTGCCCCGGCGTAAATTACTATTGTAAAAAAATTGCGTCTTTTTAACGCTCCCTATGTTGCGAGTAATTGAATACGATTATCAATTTCGCTGCGATAGAATCAGCTAATTTTTTGTTTTTTTAATTAAAACAAATAATTAATAGATATTTCTGAAGATTTTCCTATTTTCTCCTATTTCCTAATTTTATCAAAATATCATTTTACATATGTACAATATACGATTATCTACATATGGGAATGTTTACATTTTGGACGTTCGTTCACAGATACATACTTTTGAAAAATGATCTTTGACGTCGTCTAAAAGTGTGTTGTATGTTTGTATGTACATATGTATGTATGTACATATATATGAAGATGACTACCAACATACATTTTATTTTATTTTAGTTATTAAATAACAAATAGATTATTTATTGGATTTCAAACAGGGACACCTCCCCCTTAAAAATCAACAATATTATACCACTTAAATTTTAATTCAAATTAAATAATAAAATTTATAAAGTTATTATTAATTACTAGGAACCAAAGCAGTCATAATTTTTACTTAATCTATGTACGTAGTCACAATGGATACCTATGTACGTAGTCACAATGGATGTAGTTTTGTGATCATGCGAAAATTCGAATTCCAATTCTGAAATCGATCACTGATCACGTTTTCATGATCTAGAACAGGGTTTCCCAAACTATTTCCCACTTCGCATAAATAGGTTGTAGAAAACGGAAGTGAAACAATAATAGCTTGTTTTGGAAAATTGGTGTACTCTTCTGACAAACTCACCCAGAAATCATTTAAAGGCTAATCTTTGTATTTTTGTTTCAAGTCAGAGTCACTAATTAATTCAATTAGATTTTCAGTCACTTGCGCTTAAGTCTACTGGTTGAACTGTTCAGCTGAAAATGGATTCCGCACCCAGGAATCGTTCTTACTAGTTTTCGGAAAATATTGCGAACGAGCTGTTTTCAAGTTATGTACATAGTTGTTTTCATGTTATGCATCTACTTTAAAATTGAATTTAAGCATCAGTGGAGATTGATCATTATTCGCCTTTCAATATGAAGTAGAAGATCTTTAAATGTGTTGCAGTGTATAAAACCTTTCCAAATTGTTGTTCCAAACACTGGTGTTCCGCGAACTTTCCAAATTCGAGTTCAGCGGAATACTGGTGTTCCGCGGAACATAGTTTGGGAAACCCTGATCTAGAAAATAAAACAATAAAAAATAATATTATGATTTTTATTGTTTTTAGTATGTACATACATATCTACGTGTATACCATTTAATCAGCCGTGCTTATGACTTGCAATTTTCGAATATCCTATTTTGGCCAAAATTTATTTAAGCTACATAAAATTTTAAAAACATAAATCTAAAAATATGTTCCAAAAATTTAAATTAAAAAATGATGAAATTGATGCAACACTAAAGTTGTCGGTTTTGTTAGTTTCACTCTCTTCTAATCAAAACGTAGTTTCGGATTTATGTGTTTTACATCTTATTGTCACAATATATGTAAGTCGCTAAATAAAATCTCCGAAAACTACTCGCTTTAGGAAAGTGTCCAGCGAAACTTTCAAACGACCTAGGACTTTTCACTTAACGACTAAACACTGTGCGAGGTCGATCCGGATACTGAATTCGAGAAAAATGTGCATCGGTTTTTACGATGCAATCAATCGAACTTTGCACCGGCCGAAGACGCCGACTTCCTTAACAGGAGGCCGGCACTTAACCCTTAAACCGAATCGGTTAACTTTGCGCGCCAAATTTATCGGTCTCTTTTGGAAAAAGAATTTTACGACTCACTGTTTCCCAAGGGGGTTATATCGGTCGGACAAAATTCCACTTTGAAACTTCAAACGTATATGTATTATATGTAATTGTATATGTGTGTATACATATATACATACTGCAGCATTACATATGAATATTTACTGCAGCATTACAATATGTATGTAAATACATATATACTCGTGCTATTAACTTAATATAATTACTATAAACATGATATATGTACATACAATTTAATAGATACCGCATAGTTACTAATTTAAATTGGCCACATCAGTCGATCTATTGCTATCTCATCCTCTGCAAATCGACTAAATTGTTTTTTTTTTTACTTTATCTTCATATGTACATACGCAATAACAACAGAAGTTTTGTGATCACGCGAAAATGCGAACTGGTGATTTTGACTGATTCTAACTTAGAATCGATCACTAATCACGTTTGAATAATCTAAAAAAATGAGTTTGTGGGATTTTATGACTATTGAAATTAGTATCTATGACCTATTGAACTTAGTATCGGTTACTAAAATGTTTATCTAATCTAATGAATCTATTCTGAATCCTCTCAATGGAATTACGATGTACCTGTGAATTAGGGGACCATATTGGCGAATTGTATTCAAGTCGATTCCTTACCAATGTGAAAAATAATAATTTAATTGTGTTAATATTGTTAAAATTAATTTAATTTCTTATAACAAAGCCTAGGATTTTTGAAGAACTTTTAGTGACATAATCAATATGAGGAATAAATGTAAGTTTTTTATCGAAATATATGCCTAGGTATTTAATAATGGATTTAGACGACAATACAACATTATTAATTTTATAGTCAAAAACAAAATTGGTAGATTTTCTACTGAATCTAACAATACTACATTTATCAATATTTAAAAAAAAAGCCTGTTAATTTCACACCATGCATGCAGATTGTTTAAATTGTTTTGCAGAGACAAACAATCATTAATATTACTAATAGAACTGAAAATTTTAACGTCATCTGCAAATAAAAGAATATGAACATCATTGAAAATATTAATTATGTCATTAATATTACTAGACAATAAATAAAAAAATATTTTCCCTTCCACACCCAAAGCTAGTGTGCCCGGGGCATCGATACTCTCTTCCCCCCTTCCTTTGTTACGCCACTACTTTTACGTATGTATACTAGTGGCCATAATTGTGCACTCGGTAAAAAATCGCAATTTGGATCAATGGAAGCCGCCATTTGATCAGCCGACATATGTTAACAAAAGAATTATTATATACGATACCCACTGCCTGAAGTGACATGCGAAAAGCCCACACTATGCCGCGTCTCTTTCCACGATATACGATTCCAAGGGGAGAAAGTCAGACGGAGACGAGGGTAACGGACAGCACTTTATACACACGCATTATACAATTATTATATACGATATTTAAGAAATATTTCAAACATTATAAAACCTACATAGTTAAACTTTTTCAAATTTACGCCACATACAATACAAAAATACTTCTGATTTATTATGTATACATTTTAGATAAAGGAATTAGGCACGTGTAATACGTTACTAATTCCCACCATTTACCCAGCTCCTTCGAGGATTATTCGCGCGGGGGATCGAACCGCAATAACGCGGTCTTTCCAAACGGCAAAATTTATCGTCACTAACATACGAACAAGCAAAAAGCGAAAAAAAAATGATAAGCGGAGAAAAGCATCGTAAAAAGAATTATCGTGTCACATACATACATACATATATGTATATGTACACAGGTGAGAATGTTGGCGAGTAGACTTCTAAGGGAGGAAAGAGAAGGTCAGTATGGCAGAAGTCCGTATGTTTATAAACTTTGAAGTAAATCCAAAATCCTAATGTGGTACATACATACATACAATTGTCACGTAAAGAAATAGTGAGTGAGGTGCGTGCGTTTGTCGTGTTCGAAGCTCGAGCCGGAAGTCCGAATGGCGGCATCGGGCAGGCGCGTAAAACTCCACCGGAACTTGAACTGAAATTATTTCCGCTTCGGCGTTGAGTGACTTTCACAAAAGCCCATTTTCGGCGTATTTCGTCAACGCCTCAAATGTATAACATTTACATAAATTAATTATTTTCTAATTTAAAACTAAGAGGTGTGGTGAAAAATATGACACATACATATGTACATACATACATACATATTATATGAGGTACATATGAAGTAAAGGCACACATTTTATTAAACAAGATCCCTGTTATATCACTATTTCCAAAATAAAATAAAATAAATAGTCTGTAGTCGTTTGCGACAGGTTGGATCGTCAGAATAGATTGAAATGTTAGTTTTTCAAATTGTCAGAAATACACAAAGCGCTTCATACTCGTATTACATATTTACATATAACAGGGTTTTTTTGAAAGAAAAAAAGGTGCCGGCACGCAATTTTTGTTAAGATTTTAAGATTTAATAAATGAAATTTAAGGCTGGTTTTCCTATGCTACCAAGTGCATAAAAAAATAAACAAAATTTGTCATATATATTTTTTTATTTTAGATACATATATGTAAATCTAAAGTTAAATAAACTTACAAATATAACATACAACTGAAAGCTAATGTAAAATAAAATTTCAAAAATATTATATAAATATTTATTTATTGAAAAATCAACAGGCCTGATCACAACAAACAACAAAAATCATTATCATATTCGAATTCAGTGGGTCAAACTTAGTAAATATTGGTTAGTCTCTGCTCTGGTAACTCAAAAACGTGATTTTTTGTTGCTCAGTGTAATTACATAGATTACTTCAAGTTCACATTCACTTGAAGAAACGGAGAAATAGAATTCGGAGCATACATACATATACAAATTCATATTCAAAGGACACCATATTTTATCATTTAGGCCAATTATATAAATGTGGATTGTGATTATGTACGCACTTATATTGTTTTTTAAATATTAAAAATACCGTGAAAATGGTGCCGGAACGGCGTTTCGCCGTGTTCTTGGGATAAATAAGCCCTGTCAGGAAAAATATACATAAATATTTGGGCGTATGTCAGGTACATATGTATGTCATGTATAGATATTATATATACATACATGCGCACATAAATATACCTCATTTATTAAATATTTCTTAATATTAATAATAAATTTATTGATACAATTATTGGGTTTGAAAGTATTTTGATATATGTAAGAAATATGCAAATTATTTTGAAGAAATTAAAATAATACATATTTAATCGTCGTTGGTGTAGGCAGTCTGTGTAAGCAGATTGAAATAAATGTACAAAAATATTTTTTACGAATAACGTTCGCAGTGGTGAATTAATAGATTTCGCTTACCGCTTTTATCCACAGAGATCAAATCGATCCATACTGTAGGGATTACAGTTCAAAAATACTAACAAAATAATATTTCATGAAGAATTTTCTCATAAGCACAAAGCATCATATATTGATGCTACGCGACTAAGGCTTCCAATCCCGGGATCCCGGTGTTTTCTGGCACCGTAAATCCCGGTGCTGAAACTAGTCTGAATACCGGGATTATGGTGCTGGCAGAAATTTCTTTAAAAATATTATTTTTACAAAAATAATATGGAAAAAATATAAGACAACATTATATAATGAACAATGGTGGGATGAGCAATGACAGTCATAGTCCATTTGTGTTCCACCCGTTTCGACGTCGGCTTGCCGTTTCCACGAAATGGTATGAACAGCCTGTATTTTGTTGCAGATATTGTGTTCAATATTTGAAGTATATTTTAACTGATTCGAACCCAGAATAGACCATTGATCACGTTTTCGTGATCTAGAAAAAATGCGTGCGTGTCTGTGTTTCTGTGTGAGTGTCTGTATTTTTATTGTGTGTCAGTGTATTTTGGGGATTTTTTGAACACTTCGTCCTATCTAACTGAAACTTAGTATTGGTTACTGAAATTTTTATCTATACACCTTAATTTTTTTTCAAATTTTTAAGTTGACCGGAAATGGTACCTCCCCTTATAGGTGTTCTCTTTCTTTTTAAGTTTTTGATTTAAATTATCTCCCAAACCACTCGTCAAATCGGACTGAAGTAGAACTTTAGTCTGTGTAAGTTTTCCTACATTTTTGTTCAATTTGTATTGAAAATGCTCATAGCCGGTATGTGTGAACGTGTATGTAAATACATACATATGTATGTTCGATTATCGAATTTTGTTTTTTATACTTCTTATATTCCTCAAATACATTGATAAAGTCGTAGGTTGGTCACATCCGAATTTTTTTTTTATATTGGGTGGATTATTTCAACTATTTGTAAAAAACAAATCAATGAATCAAAACGATGTTTTTTACTTTATTTTATTACATTTTCGGATGTATTTTATTTAATCTTAGAAATTTATAGATGCGAACCGAAAATTTAAAGAATGTAGCCAAACTCTCAAAACTAGTACGCCAATATGGGAGTATTTTTTGCGTGAAACATCGGGAGAGTTTGCAAAATGCAATTGATCGTTTTTGAAATATGAAAACATGCAATTGAACTTTTTTTTCTCATACATTTGAAATCCCGGTGCTAGCACCGGGATCCCAGTACCCAATCCCGGTGCTGAAGTAACCTTCCGGGATTGGAAGCACTATACGCGACCATATGTAGGTATGTATATATGTATGCATATATGTACATAAGTGTATACACATAGATATAGTACAAATTCAGCAAAAGGACAAATCACTGATTAGCGATCCCAAACAGGGTTGCCAGATTTCCAAAATCACAGATTTTTATTGTGATCGATCGAAATAGTGAGTGTCCGTCCCGTCACACATTCACTATTTCCATTGATCAAAAAAAAAAATACATATTTTAATAAAATCATGTTACATATATTATGCGTATATAAAAAAGTAGCTATTATTTCCAATCTATTACTGTTTCAAAATATGTTCGCCATCTTTGCTCAATACAATTTTTCTAAATTCATTACAATTTTATCGTTATCAAAATTGTTTCTCTCCCTTCTCCGGGCTGCACTCATTAGACTAAATATTATTTCGCAAATTTCATTGGAATATGGAATTGAGAGGATGTGGGCCACAATTTCATACAAATTAATGCCAGCGGAATATTTCCGTACGCTGCCAAACCGTCCGAAATTAAATGCGAACCAGGCAGTATATGTCGGAGTATTTCCTAAGGTAAAAGTCGAGTTAATTCAGGGCACGGCAATACTAAAGTACTCGCAAAGAGCAACCAATGACAGGAAGGAGCGGGTCGACCGAGCCTCGCTTCCGAGCCTAGAGGGCCCGCTCTATCGAGAATTCTGACTTTTACCCATTTCTCATACATTGTTTTTTTTCTAATTTATTTTAATCATATTCAGTAAAAAAATAACTAATAAAAATAGAAGGTCAATATCGCAAGTAATTGTTTTTTTAATTCTTCAATTGACGAAAATTCGATTTTCTTGTTTGGTTTTAAGGACAAAACTTATGATTGAAATTTGTTACTTTTGAAGTCGAATCATTTCTGTTCAAAATTCAGCGAGCCTCTTTAACTATGTATGTACATATATACGTACATTTTTCTACATATGTGTACAAATTTTAAGTCGGGATTTTCAGAGGCAATGCGGGACTCGGGATTTGTCTGTTGATCTCGGAACAGTACCGCTCAAATAGGAACGTCTGGAAACCCTGGTCCCAAATAAATAAACTCGGTGTCCTGAAACGACACACTTATTGTTCATGTACTTCCGCGCTATGTCCTAAAGAGTAGAGGAGAGGAATTACCATTGAACAAAGGGAGTAGGTATGTAATAATAATACTGAGTATTATTGAGTGGCTTTAGCGAAACAACTGGGTCAAGGCGAGGTTGGTTTCGTTTGTTTCTCTTCTGCTTGTACATAAGAGGTTGTAGGTCAGACGCACGCAGACCGAGATGTATTATACGCCTTTCGCATAATATAACATAATTTACATTATAATCCTAAAAAACCACGATGGAAACAAAGATTACTGCAGTAAGTTTAATGCAACGTTTGATGATAATATTTAATTACAGTGTATTACAAAAATAAACAACCGAATTAAACATATGTATGTAGATAAAGTAAAAATCATCAAAAAAAAATACCCACTGTATCGTGTAAATAATGTTTGAATTCCATACCATCATAAGAAATCCACATATGTATATATGTTATAAATTATAAATTTACTTAATAAAATATTTTCTAAAATTTCCATTCCAATTCTAAAAAAATCTTAGAAATATTTTATAATAAATGTACATGATATTTTAAATTAAAAAAGAACAACCGTGTAAAAACTCTTTCATCAATATCAAAACGTTTTTACTCTGAATGGCGACTGATGCTAATGACCATGATTATTAATTGCTAATATAATATGTAGGCATACAAAAAAAAAAAATAACCAAAATATCTGTATTTTTTACTTTTCTATTATGTAGCTAACCACCGTTAAGGATCTAGAATACTTACAATAATATAACATTTTTACTTTATTTTTCTAATTAACATGCAGCTATCTATGTCCTCCTCGGGACATTCTGCGCATTTCTTCTTCCTTATTCCCTAGCTTGTGGGTGAAATGCCCATTGGCAATTCACTCTCTGTTAGAGGTCCAAGGGATCACCTCTCTTGAGTCTTTTTATTGGCTTGTTATTTAATAATTCCCTGGCCAGACTGTGGGGTGGTTCCTAACCCTTTCTTTATATTTCGAGCCCGCAGAGCTTGACTCTTCAATGACCGTTGCTACTCTCGCATCCCAGTGGATTATGACGTTCGGGACAAACCAGGTGGCGTCCATTTTAATTCTCAGGATTTTTTTCTGGAACCTTTGGATTATTTCCACGTTTGTTTTGCTCGCTGACCCCCATAGCTATATCACATACATCTATATAAGTTTGAGGATGGCCTTATAAACCAAGAGTTTGTTTGTTTGTTTCCGTGGTCAGTTTTGAACTACTTATAATTAGCCAGTAGTTCTTCCTGAGCTTGAAGTTGAGTTGCTCCCTTTTTGTCCAGATGTCCTTCCTCCAAGTCAACCTGCGGTCCAGGGACACGCCCAGGTATCTTGCCGCCTCTGCCTGTGGGGTCACTGCGTTGTTCAGCTTTATTGGATGGCAAGTCTTCGTCCTCATTGTGAAGGTTACATGGACAGACTTTTGTTCGTTTTCCCGCACTCTCTATATCTGCAGCCACTTTTGGATTCGGTTGAGGTTTTTTTGCAAGTAGGATGAGGCGATTTCCGGGTCTTCGTGTGAGGCCACCACTTCTGTGTCGTCAGTAAAGGTCGCAGTGGTCACTGTCCGTTGTTGGTAGGTCTGCTGTATATATACATATATAAGATACAAAACAGGGCCCAGTACACTACCTTGGAGCACTCCGGATTTGATTGCGCATACTATTGATTCAACATCCTGATATTTAACTTAAAAGTATCTTTAGTTCAGGTATGACTTCAGTAAATGATATAACACGGAAAATTATGAAATCAAATAAACATATCTATAATAGGTACTATAGTTCATCCGCTGTAGAAAGACACTTAGGTTATATGCACTGCTGTCCCTTACACCCTATCTCGACCAATAGCATTTCGCACTTACAATGTTATATTGTCTGTAAGAAATTCTATTGGTCAAGAGGCGGTGTAAGGGACAGAATGTACGTTTTTCCTAAGTGTCTTCCTCCAGCGGACCAACTAACTACATACATATATATGTATGTATAATCAATATTGCTTTTTTTGCAAAGGGTCATCTACTGGTAGACGATTTATCGTGGTTACAAAGTATCGATTGTAAATTTGTTGTGCACAATCGTGATTAATGGTTATACCATTTGTCAGGGTGATATTTTTCTTACCAACCCCCAAGACAGTGTGGGAGGAACCAACCCCCGCTAACCCTCCCCGGCTTTTAACTTATTCAAATGTAAATCGAGGAAACGAGCGGCCCGCTCGAGACTTGTTGAGCGGTAATGACGCAAAGAAACTACCCACAAACGGGCAATCACTGCTACCACCGAACGCCCCTATATTTTTCAACCTCACGGACGCAATTAATTACTATACGGTAGCGAAAAGCCTGCCTCGATTCACACCTGATGAATAATTCAGACGAGGGTGCAGGATGACGACGCATCGAGGCGTCTAAAGTAACGATAGTTACGGTTGGTCAAACCTTTACGATACACAGTTAGTTGTTTAATACAAAAGAACAACTATAGAATCGTATAATATGTATGTATATTTATGTAAGTGTCTCCGATTAATTTTGTAATTTTTTCAGCCTGCTGTCCCACGTCACCCGAGTCGCTTTTCATCAACCCTAAATCAAACAGCAAAGATAATCTCTACTACGATAAAACGGCAGTTGCACCTGAAATGGAACCATTGACTGAACAACCATCTAATGACGATTTGGCGAGTGTGGGGGTCGACAGTTGGTTAGAGACGTCGTCAAAGTATCATAGTTGTGAACTGGTAGACACCGACGACGACATGAAACATGATTCGAATGATTGATATTTAACTAAATATAATTTTTAATACTTCTCAAAGGCATTTTATATTATGCATAGGATCGCTTTTCCAGATTTTCGTGTTAAGTGTCCATATATACATATGTACATATGAATGTAAATTAGAATCATTATATTTAAACAACGAAAAACTGTTGTAGTTGAGATTAAAATTAACTTGTGTATAACAAAAATATAGCGGAATTTTGTGTATATCAAAAGTAATCTTTAAGCATCTGTAATATTGTGAATATTCTTGTACGATATAAAATCCAACTTTATGAATATATTTACATATGTACAAACATACACATATGTATAAGAAGCAGCAATCATAAAACTTTGATTCATGAAGTTGTGGATTTTAAAAAATTACCCATTTTGGTTAGTTTTTTTGGTCATAGCTTGTTAATAAAAAAAACTAAAATTGTATTAATTTTTAGTAAAATATAATTTTATAAGTTTTATAAGGGTTTGCTGCAAATTATTGCAAACCACCCGACTGCATGCTCATTTCAATTGAATTTTAGCTGTTTGAATTTCAGCCTGTACGAAAGACGAGACATTCATGGAGTTGCGTAGATGACATTGATGATTGGCAATTCTTAAAATTGAGTTGGATCTTTCTGGAAAGTTAAAATGGCAAAAGCCGAGACAAAAGTATGAAATGAGCATGCAGCGAAATGAGTATGCACCCGCTTGGTTTGCAATCGTTTGTAGCGCAGGGGTTGTATAAACGTAACCGCCTGATCGTAACAGCAAAATATTTTGAATTATATGTGGATAACAGTCATTCTTAATACATATTTTAAATTATGCAGAATGTATATGTTTATAAAGTTTGAAATATGTATATAAAGTAATGTATTGAAAATATAAATATTATTAAAAAAAGGATAATTAAAACCGTTTCATCACTCTTTATCTTTTATCACACCTCAACATTATTTTACAACGACAGCTTTTAAAATTTTACACATAGATATGTAGGTACACATGTAGGTATATACATATGTGCTTACATTAAAAATATTTTTTTTAATCAATTACATATTATAATATAAGCGATATTAAACAATTAAATCGACTTAAAAAAAACTCTTGGCTTAGACCACTTTCATAATTATGGGCACATATTTATTTGGATTTGGAATATGTAGTTCAAAAAATTTATCTTTTAACATAGCTTTTGATTTTTTGATTTTTAAATGCTTTTTATTATTACGAAATTATGTTCACAATACATCTTATATCTATGTTAATAGCTACTGATCTACTGATCATTTTCTATTTTACAATTTAATTTAATTTGGTTAGTAATCATAGTATTATATTATTCTAATGTTAATCTACAGCATAATAGGAAAAAGAGCTCAAAAACCTATAATAACATGGCTTTTGAGTAGGTTTACTAGTTGGCAAGTTTGAATAACAATATATGTGCATACATTGTACATATTTACGTATTATCTTAAAGAGCCTAATTTTGTTTCGATATTTCAAAAATAGTCAAATGAAAACTTCACACATCATGACCAAATGGAAAGTTAAAGAAAATTGCAAAAGCTTTAAAAACTTCCCACATCCGCATGACGGATCCAACAATCGCATTTCTCTATAAGCTTCCCAAACGCTTACTGGCCCCAAGCCAAAGGCTGTAACAGAAGTCCCTGGAGCCAAGTTCTAAATTAAAGTGTCGAAAGCACACGTCATCGTGCTGTATGCCAAAATATGGGAAATAATCTAGGCCCCCCCCCCCCTCCCCCTAAAATGAAAACTTCGCTATATTATTAAATATTATCCGGTTTGAGGATTATCCGTGCTTCAAATAAATATATTTTTTTTTATTTCATTATTTTTGAATAAGAATACGCGTCTGCGACATATGACAGCAAGTGCGATTCACCGAAGGAATAGCAAATGCGTAAAGATCATTGGTTGATACGTACATACATATGTTCAGTTATTTACTTAATTATTTTTTGCATTCAATTATATTCTCTTACAAACACGCTAAATGTTTAGATCTTATACCCTGCAAAAATACAAAAGGTACACACTACAAATAAGCACAAGAAAATTATACTCACTATAGACAAAAAAAAGTTTGAGATATAGTAAAACAAAAAAAAAAGAAGTTGGAGACGTTCACAAGAGATTGTGATAGTAGTGCAGGTCCTTCCAAACTAAATTGTATGAAAAAATTAAAAAAATTATATTCATCCATGCTTACATGGTTTAAGCAGAAGAAGTCAAAGAAGTCAAAATCAACAGCGGTCAAATGTGCATGGAAAAAATAACGTTTTACCGCTTTATGTTACAAGTCTTTATCCCGGCCGCACACCAAATACGCATGCAGCATGCATGCTGAAAATGCTTCAGGAAGCATTTATTACTCCAATATATTCGAATGGTAGCACGCACACTGGGCAAACATTTGCTATGGTATATACATAGATACATACATATGTATGTATAGTTAATAATAATCAGGGCCCGGCTTCAAAAAATGCCCATTCTATAAATATACATATGTATGTATTTTAGACAGTATTTTTGTTATCTAAATTTCTTAGAAATGAATCGAAACAATCTCAATACAAGTATACGTATTCGCAGAAGAAACAGAGCATAATTTTTTATTCATCTAAATCTATCTAGATATATCTAGAAGCCAATACCCGTCAAGAATATTAACCAATTTATACACAACCGCTGAGATTTAAATCGCAACGCTGCAGCAATTTCTTCTACTTTTAAACCAAAGCAGATGTGTGAAAGTTACTTACTTTGAAATATGGAAATATTTCGTAATTCATTCTTTTCTCGGACATCACAAGGTACTTGGTGTTTGTTTGGCGATATAAAATTATTTGGATTCTACAATCACGATTTTTATCAAGTAAATATTTTTTGTTAAATTAATTAATATAGTGTAACCTCGGGAAATTTGGTGATACTAAAAGTTTAATTGTCATTATCTCGTAATTCAAATAAGATAATGTAGGAAAATTTAGCGATAATAAAGCAAGGGCATTTAATTTTACCGAACCATTATTTTACATGCGAGTTAAACTAATATTTTGCGACAATTCCTTAAATGGTTGAATTGGATCCGTCTAAAGGCGCAGAAACACAGAGAGAAAGTTTTGCACATTTATAAAAACGCTAGCACGTCTAATCTTTGCTACGACACACCGACCAAAAATCACCTTCTTGGATTGTTTTCGGTGATATTTTATCCCTGTATTGACATATGTAGGCTTGACAGTGATCGATAACGGTGATTCTCATATTTGAAGAAATGTAGGAGAAACTTATCGAAATAATAAGATCATACGAATTAACACTAACCCGAAGAAAAGCATTTCCTTGCTGAAAACCTCAAGCACGTGCATGGCGTACGATTCAGTGTTTTTGCGCCTTTATTCAATTATGAAGTGATGCGAACTCCTATTAGATGCGCTATTTCCAAATATAATGATAGGTATTTGAAGATATATATTGTTCTATTCCAGTATCTGTGGCAATATTTTGTCAAGATACTTTAAAATCGACGATGACACAAAACCAATTGACAGACTTTCTTTGCGTGGAATTGGGATATAATCGATTATAATTAAAATAAGCACTACTTATTTCTAATATGTATTATATTTTAGAAACACATTTACTTTACTAGGTTGGGTAAATTTTTTGGAAATTTTGAAAATTGCACCTGGGCCCGATTTTTCTCCGACGACCCTAGGAAAAACATCCTGTGGTTTGATCGCGATTCAAATGATCCGGAATTTCAATGCACGAGTGATACGGATATCATTTATAATATCACTCAAACAATAGAAACGATATCAAAAATTGATAGTTCGGATTACGCATGTTTTTAAATTATCCGTGCCCGGACTCCCCAACATTGGTCAGGTTAATCGAGAGTACATTGTAATACATACATATGTACATACATATAAACATGTATGACTCACAACATATATTAGGTTATCATTTTTAAATATGGGCTGACCGTGCGTTCGTAATACATTTATAAAAGTAAACAGCGATGTGAAAACTTGAGACTAAAAACATTTTCAGACAGTAACCCCTCCCCCCTCTTTTTCCTTTCTTCAAGTAGAGTCTGTTCAAGAAACGAGTGACCTGGGTGACAGTATTAGTGTATATACATGCAGTGGTCATTAGTTTCGCTTCGGCGTTCGACGTAGGAAGACGTATCTTCGCTTTTTCATACACGGTGGATACAAAGTTCCCAACACATAAGTAATATAAAAAAAATTGTTAGTTATTTTTTTCAACAATTTAAAAGTATAGGTATAATACAGTCGTGCATGATGTAGTGGTGCGGCATGTGCGCTCCGGTATTTCCCTCCGCCAAAACCAGATAATAATCCAAAAAAACCCGTCAATTCCGTTTCAAAATTCCAGAAATAAATAAATTAAAGAAATAAAAAAATAAAGAGATATAAATAAATTTAGATAAAAAAAAGTTTCATTTTTGAGAAAAACTTTAAAAAATTAATATATACATATATATGCGTAACGCATACTTCGTAGTTACAAACACTGTCAACCAGGTCGCTCGTTTCTTGAACAGACTCTACATAACCGTGGTAAAAAAAAGTCGGGTGAAGAAAACATTTTTACAATGCGCACATCTGTCAGAAAGTCAATTATCAAATAATATGAATTAGATTCTTAAGTAACTAAGGAAAGAAGATATTTAATAGCAACTACCCCCGAATAAATAAAACCTAATTCACTGACCACGAGAGTTGGATAAGCAACCAAATAAGACAAAAATCCTGAATCGAAAGAAATCCTCGACAATTTAATAATTTCGATTAATTTACCAAATATTATTAACATCGATTAAAATATTAACTTTACATACAAATATATGTATTAGAATATTTTTATACAAAAAAAAATTACTAAACAATTCAGAAACACCGACATTTTTTGCCAGGTAACACAATACCCGCTGAACTATATTTTTCTCGGGTGACCTTTTCGTTGCCATTTCGAACTGTTCGCCATAAAGTTGATGAGTGTTTTAGCATTTCGGCTAGGCTACCCTTTTCAAATTATCGACACATATGTATTATTATATAATACATATATATACATGTATATATATATATATATATATATATATATATATATATATATATATATATATATACATATATATATATATATATATATATATATATATATATATATATATATATATATATATATATATATATATATATATATATATATAAATATTTATATATATATATATATATATATATATATATATATATATATATATATATATATATATATATATATATGATATGCATATATATGTATGTACATACATATAGATGCGATTACAATTACCAGTACTGTATATTATATCGTATTTATATTATGATTATATATCTGTATCCTTATATATATATGTGGTATTTATATTATACTTATGTATATGTCTGGTCACAGTGACGCATTAGAGAATTCTGTAATGTCACTATGGCAAAATATTCATATTCATATTCATATTATATGTATTCATAAATATGTATGAATACTACTATATGAAATGGTTGATCTTTGTGTGTGATGAGTCAGGGTTTCCCAAATAAATTATTACTGATTTATATATTATAGTAATATTGGATTTTTGACGATAGGGAGCGCTATGTTTCTGGATTTCACGAAAGGGAGCGGCCTTCCCATGCGCTTTCGTCCATTTCGAGCCGTGGTATATACAGCAGCAGTCACATAAAACGGAACGCTAAAGCGAAACATGTTTTTGCGTGTAACAACTTTCAGTAATGTAGTGTAGCAGAAACAACTTTCGGTAATCTTATATAAAACCAAAACCAAAAGTCATTTAAATGATAGGTTGTACCATAGTGCATTCTTGTAACACCAAACGTGAAAAAAAGGTCATAAAAATGAATTGGGGACAAATTTAATGGAGGGCAGACTTCACGTTTAAATGAAATTTGAAATGAAAATAACACTATACATATACATTTTTATATTTATTACAATCATCAAACCAAAACAGACGCCATATTCTTTAGTGTTAGAAAACATAAGCCAAGTTCAGATCTGAAAATCCCCTCTGGAGAAAGTCTGAAATGGCAGTCAGTAATAAAATATTTAGGAGTAACGTTTGATAAAAGAATGAGATGGGCACCTCACATTGAGGCAGCGAAATGCAAGGCGATGCGGGGTATATCCTCAATATATCCAATATTTAATCGCCATAGTTCTTTATCAACGCTAAATAAAATAAAATTATATCGCGCGCTCATATTACCATTATTAACCTATGCTTCACCTGTATGGAATAACGCCTCGAATACTAACCTTTCCAAGCTCCAAGTAATACAAAATAAATCCCTTAAAATAATTTATAATACACCCATATATACTAACCTGAAAAAACTGCATGCTATATATAATATTCCGTTTGTTACAGACATTACTAACAAACTAACCAGTAGATTCTATGAAAGAATCACTAATAACCATACTAACACACTTGTGAAGAGTCTCGGTGATTACAACAAAATGTCTATACCCTTCAGGTATAAACACAGATTACCTAAACACAATCTGCTTTAGGTCACCGACTTTAGATAGTCTTTAATTAATATTATGTATTAGATGTATTATGAACATTTATAAGGATTGTAAATAGGTTTTTGAGCTCTTTTTCCTATTATGCTTTAGATTAACATTTGAATAATATAATACTGTAATTACTAACCAAATTAAATTAAAATTGTAAAATAGAAAATGATCAGTAGATCAGTAGCTATTAAAATAGATATAAGATGTATTGTGAACATAATTTCGTAATAATAAAAAGCATTTAAAAATCAAAAAAATATTTATTACAGTCACATATTATTATCTACAAAATATAAAAAAGAAATTACTATTTTGTAGCGGTTCCTTTCGATTTTATAACTTCTTTTATTCGGTTTGGCATAGAATCTACTAAAGTTTTTAAATTTTCGATTGGGAAGTCTTCGTACCATATATTTTCTATTATTTCTTTCAACGATTTAAGAGTAGTAACATTGTTCTTCCTTATCCTGTACTTGATACACATCCATAATTTTTCGATTGGATTTAAATCGGGACTATTGCCAGGCCATGGTAGTGTCTTTACACCCATTTCTTGTAAATAGTCCCGAACCTAAAAAAACGAAAAAAAAAAGTTTTTTTATTGAAATTTTATAATTTATATTCAATGCTATCAAATAAAATGAATACTCACCAATTTAGCTCGATGACAAGGGGCAGAGTCATCTTGAAAGGTTATATCATCGGAATATGAAAGGTGGTTTTCCATCGATGGGACGAAGCTTTTTTCTAAAAAATTTTTATATCTTTTTCCATCGATGGCACCTTGTAGAAACTCCAATTGTCCAATAATATGGTATGAAAAGCATCCCCAGACCATTTGACTTGGAGGATGCTTAACAGTTTTAAGGGTACAATTTTCATTATACCTTTCGCCAACTTTTCTTCGGACATACGGAAAACCATCAGGACTATAGAGGTTAAATTTTGATTCGTCAGAAAATATCACTCGTTGCCAATCTGATGGACTCCAATTTTCATGTGCTTTCGCCCATTCCAATCGATTGTTTTTCATTATCTTGGTTAGTAGTGGTTTTTTTGCTGCTTTCCGACCGTAGAGTCCAGCTTCTCTGAGTCGCCTTCTTACTGTTGAGTCACTGATTTCCATGAAAAATTGTGACCATACATCTATTCTTATTTCTACAGCAGTTTTGAATCGCTGCTGTAAAGATAATCTGGTTATTACACGGTCTTGCCTCTTCGATGTGCATCTTTTCAGTCCGGTCCCCTTCTTACGATCAAAACTTCCAGATTCTCTTTTTTTTTCAGTATTCTCGAAACAGTCGATATAGAACATCCCATTTTCTTGGAAATTGACCGAAAGGAAAATCCTGAACTCGCTAATGTCGTGATTTTTACACTCTTCTCCAATGATAACTGAGCGCGTTTTGTCATGTTGACGTGTTCAAATTCGAATTTGATGTTTTATCCTCGAAAACCCACACTAAACTGAACTCAAATCTTAGAAAACAATCATATTTAAAATATTTGGTCGTTAAAAACCCTATACATAAAGGCATAAACCTTTTATTGCCTTGAAGTCGTAATATTCACAAGCGTTCCGTTTTATGTGACTGCTGTGTATGTATGTACATACATACATACTATAAGTATAATATGTACACATATATGTACATACTTATGTACTACGTACGATCTTATTATTTCGACAAGTTTCTCCTACATTTATTAAAATATGGTAATGACCGTTATCGATCACTGCTAAACCTATGTCACCTATGGATAAAATATCACCGAAAATATTACAGGGAATGAGTCTTGCGAAAGGACACTGCATTACCGATTTCTGCAGCTGCATACAAACTATTTAAAAAAAACATGTGCCGTGAACCACTGTCTGCACCTTAAATTGACATAATTAAGTCGTCCTGATCATGATCATTGACATAATTAACCTCATCCCTGAATTGATATTAAATTCAACACGAATTAATAGTAAATTCCTGGTGAAGTTAAAAAATCACAACTCTATCATATCTATGATCATTTCGAATAGTATGTATCGTTCCCGTGTCGTTTATCAGGAATATCACAGAAGAAACGTGCAACACTTCTGATTTCGACTAAGGCAATTCGCAATTTCGGCAATTTCGACTAAGTTTTTCATTCGTAAGCGTCATAAATCTTCATCAGATTATTTGATGATACCATTTTTCACCGCTACGGCCACGCTGTTCGACTTCTACTAAAGAAATGTAAATTTTCCACCCATAAATTTCTTGCGTTTTCCTAGTTTTTTCTTTTAGACATTCTTTTATTTATTATTATGATACGAATCTCAAAATAATTTTCTCAGAAACAAAGTTCAAGCACAAATTATTTTTTATCTAAATTAAACTTATTCAGATTATTATTTTTTATCAAATATAAAATAAAATCATAAGCATAATTTTTAATCCGAAATCTCTTCAACGGCGAAAAACGAAAAAAATCCTGTAGAATAATTTACGGTACTTATGTACATATGTACCTACGTAGGCACTGAATATAATAAAATTAAAACATGTTATCATTTAAATTTTAAAATATGTGTGATTTATTCTCAATCGAAATCATCACCATCATCACGATCCTCACCACCTACTACTGGGCGAATACCTTTTTAAAAAAGGTATTTCGTAAAAACCTATAAGTATAATCTACATTTAAAAAAATATTAAAAACCCAATAACATAGTTTTAATGCAGTAACATAGTTTTAATGTAATTTTAATAACATAGTTTTAATGTTATTTTAATAACATGGTTTTAATGTAAATTTAGCATAGTTTTAATGCAGCCAATTATATTTATCCTACTTATATTAATACAAAACATTATATTTAATGTTTTGAAAGATATTTCCCAAAATGAAGAAAAGTGGACTTTGGCCAATTTCAAACGTTATATAACGGAAATATATTAACAGAAAAAATAGAACATTATAATTCAAAGTATTAGACCGTTTAGCACCATACCATGCTAAATTTAGATTACATTTACATTTAATTTTCGATTCCCATTCGAGAAAAATGAAAATAAATCGAAAACCGGTCAGTTTTAAACAATTGTCACAACCGTTTGCGATCTCTTTATTTTTTCCCATGTCGTAAGTATTAATTTTCGCTTAAGCTATTGCAATATTAATGAAAGCAGTCAACTCAACAAATTTCCACTTAAGATTCATGAAAGTGTTATTGTCGTCGAAAGTGGTAGCCAAAGTGATACGCTTTTATACACGATGGTGACCCTCGTTTTGTTTGGCTGGAAACAACCTTTTTTTTGAAGCTCGTCATCGGTCGGTCTTATGTACATACATATTTATGTTCATTATACTTCCTTTTTAAGCGCTGTGTAACTTAGCCCACCCGTGTTAACTTATTAATGACGTAATTAGCGAAACTATCATCGTCCATTTCGCCGAGGTGTCTCAACGATAACTGAATAGAACATAAATACACAAATAGAACGAAATGAATAGTACATAAATAGAACGACATTTTGAAATCTGTAGCTAAATTTTACTAGTTATTAAATTACGTGAGAAGTCTGCATTAACTGAGTTTCATTCAAATCATCGGAGCGTTCCGTTTCGAAAATTTTAATTAAACTTTATAATTTAATCTAAATATTCAAATAGATTATACATATAGTGATAAGCACACTGTGATAAGCCCGACGAAATGTCATCGTATGGGTTATGGCAGTGATTCTTAACCGGTGCACCAGTGCACCGCGAAAAAAATGGTAAAATCAGAAAGTCGTTTGCGAAATTATGAAAGATCTAATACTCCGTCAATGGTAGACTCGTTTAAAAGATTTGTTACCCTTGAAGAGACAAAAATTCCTAATATTATATCTACGCACTGTTTTTTTTACACGGAAGCTCTAGTTTCGAAAACATTACCAGCAGCACTAAAAACCTGTACTAGACCAAGTTGTAAATACAGGAAAGTTCATCAAATCGAGACTTTTAAAAACACGCATTTTAAAAAATACTTTGCATTTCTATGGAAGCTAAATACGAATGTTTGATTTTTTACACTGAATTCAGGTGGTTACCTAGGGGTAAAGTTTTATGCCGATTCATAGAACTTAAGAGTGAATTGTGTATCTTTTTCCGAAATGATAAAAGGTATGGATGATTTTGTAAAATGTCTTCAGAATGATGATGATTGGTGTGCTAAGATGGCATATTTAGCATATATTTTTAATTTCTTAAATAATGTTAACACAAGCATTCAATTGACAGGATTAATGTGCGCGCGCAGAATACGGGAGGAAAAGCCCGTTCCTCTTGTTCCTGTTGTATCCTGCTCGCGCAAATTAAGTGAGTATGTACCGTTTACCATGCACCCTTTTATTTTGATCTTTCGATTTTCGATCTTTGCCTTCCGATATTTGCGTTTTCCGGCATTTCACATTCCAGCCCGTCACGGAGACCGCTATGTATGTACATACATACATATGTCCAATATTCGACCTAATATATCTGAAATCTGCAAAATCCGACAAGCTCAGGTATCACATTAATTGATTTTTCCATCAAATAATTTCCATTTTGTTAATGGTAATTTTAGTTAATGTTTATATTATTGATTTAATTAATTTTTCTTTAACTGTTATGTAATTTGTTTAATCTAATCTATAATTTGGAAAGAGACTTTGTATGTATGTAAATATCCTTGGTCGTCGTCCGTAGATCGGTGACGTCATCGAACACGTGATTCGATTTTTTTTTTTTTCGATCCATGGGCGCCGATTTGTTTTATTTGTTTCGCGAGTAGCTTCATGGGGCCCCGCCAGGGGCGCCACAAGGGGCGCAGCCCCGTGGGGCCCCGAAGGGGGCTCGGAGGGCGCAGCCTCATGGGGCGCAGCCCCATGGGGCTCAAAAGGGGGCGCAGCTTTATGGGGCACAGCCTTATCGGCCGCAGCCTTATGGGGCGCAACCTTATGGGGCGCAGCCTTATGGGGCGCTGTCTTATGGGGCGCAGCCTTAGGGGCGCAGCCTTATGGGGCGCCGCCTTATGGGGCGCCGCCTTATGGGGCGCCGCCTTATGGAGCTTAGCCACATGGGGCCCCGAAGGGGGCGCAAGGGGGCGCAGCCTCATGGGGCGCAGCCACATGGGGCCCCAAAGGGGGCGCAGCCTCATGGGGCGTAGCCCCATGGGGCCCCGAAGGGGGCGCAGGGGGGCGGAGCCTCATGGGGCACCGAAGGGGGCGCAGGGGGACGCAGCCTCATGGGGCGTAGCCTTATGGGGCGCTGTCTTATGGGGCGCAGTCTTATGGGGCGCCGCCTTATGGAGCTTAGCCGCATGCGGCCCCGAAGGGGGCGCAGCCTCATGGGGCGCAGCCCCATGGGGCCCCAAAGGGGGCGCAGCCTCATGGGGCCCCGAAGGGGGTGCAGCCTCATTGGGCCCCAAAGGGGGCGCAGCCTCATGGGGCGCAGCCTCATGGGGAGCAGCCCCATGGGGCCCCGAAGGGGGCGCAGGGGGTCGCTGCCTCATGGGGCGCCGCCTTATGGGGCGCTGCATTATGGGGCGCTTCCTTATGGGGCGCTGCCTTATGGGGCGCCGCCTTATGGGGCGCAGCCTTATGGGGCGCTGTCTTATGGGGCGCAGCCTTATGAGGCGCCGCCATATGGGGCGCCGCCTAATGGGGCGCTGCCTTATGGGGCGCCGCCTTATGGGGCGCCGCCTTAGGGAGCTTAGCCGCATGGGGCCCCGAAGGGGTGCAAGGGGGCGCAGCCCCATGGGGCCCCGAAGGGGGCGCAGCCTCATGGGGCGAAGCCCCATGGGGCGCAGCCTTATGAGGCGAAGCCCTAAACGGCAACTGATCATGGGGGCGAAGCCCTTGACGGCATTTAAACATGGGGGCGCGGAGGGGCGAAGCCCTAATAGGCATTAACTAAGGGGGGCGAAGCCCTAGGCGGCATTTAATCATGAGGGTGCGGAGGGGCGAAGCCCCAAAAGGCATTAATTATGGGGGGCGAAGCCCTAAACGGCATTTAATAATGGGGGCGCGGGGGGCGAAGCCCTAAAAGGCATTAACTAAGGGGGGCGAAGCCCTAGACGGCTTTGAATCATGGGGGCGCGGAGGGGCGAAGCCCTAAAAGGCAACTGATCATGGGGGCGAAGCCCTAAACGGCAATTGCTCATGGGGCGTGGAGGGGCGAAGCCCTAGAAGGCAAAGGCTCAGGGGGGTGCCGAGGGCGAAGCCCTAGAAGGCAAAAAAAAAAAATTGATTTTTTTTTTTGATTTTTTAAAAATTTTTTTTTGATTTTTTTTTTGATTTTTTTTTTATTTTTTTTTTATTTTTTTTTTTATTTTTTTTTTAAATTTTTTTTTAAAATTTTTAAATTTTTTTTTTTTTCCATTAAATTAGCTTAGTCATGTTTAAGCGGTTTATATTATAAACACTGAGCGAAGCCGGGTAATACAGCTAGTTTCTAATAAAAATAACGTCCGCATATATTTTTCACCATTTAATTCGGGTGCACCGCGACATCGAAAAGGTTAAGAACCACTGAGTTATGACATATTAAATTATTCAATAAAAAATATTATAATAAGTAACCGGAAAATAATTTAAAATCGGGAATTGGAACTGAAAAAGGAATCCGAAGCCGGAACTGAAACAGGAATTCTCTACCGGAACTGAAAAAGGAAGTATGATTAAGAACTGAAACAGAAATCCGGAATTGGAATTGAAATCGGAATCGGAAATCAAAATTGGGAATCGGAACTAAAATCGGAATGGGAAATTGGAAACGGGAATCGGAACTGAAAATTCATATTTCTATTCCGGTTACTTTAAATATTATTTTTTATTGAATAATTTTATATGAAATTTCATCGGGCTAATCACTAGTATAATATAACCCTCCTTATCACCAATCGATCCTTTACTTTATGATAAGCTGATTTCGCAGTTTTTTTTCGCTTCGGCCTGTCAGTAAGCTTCTGTGCACCGTCCACGAATGTGAATTTTAATAAAATTTGCATATGTATTTGGTGGATTTCTAGTGTAGCCAGTGTTTGCTAATCCAATCAAATAAATTCCATGCCTACTCACTGAGAAGAAGAAATCAGGCCTAGAATTTCTTTATCTTGTATTCAAACTGGAACTGCCTATTAAACAAATAAACAAATATATAGACATTTCGCTATTCAACTATGACATACACTTGTAAGTATAAGCAAATATTCACTCATCAATAGAATTTTTTTATGCTTATGAGAGATTTCTGACTAATCTATCAATTCTTTTTACGCTACTACGTTTCATCGAAATTTTTTCAATATTTATTAAGCCATGAATGTAAATAAATTAAACTATAAAATTAAACTATTTTACATTTACGATACGCGCATATCATATATATAAAGACGGTAATCTGTGTGTGTGTGTGTGTGTGTGTGGGTGTGTGTGTGTGTGTGTGTGTGGGGGTGTGTGTTGGGGTGTGTGTGTGTGTGTGTGTGTGTGTGTGTGTGGGCAGTGGCGGACTGGGACTGAAATCAGTGCATGCCAGGAGTCAAAGGGGGCCCCACCTAGGGTTAAAATAATTTGTCCCCCCCCCCCATATAACAAAATTTTCTTCTTTCCATCACGCTAAAAATCAAGGGAAATTTTTTTTTTTTCAAAATTGGGAATAAACAAATTTAGGTACAAGAAAAATGGCAAAAGCAAAATAGATCCATAAATTATATTGTATATTTCGTTTTAACCCTTGTTCTAGGTAAATATAATGCATCATAAAAGAATGCGGCATAAAAGCGGCTTTTACTTTCGGTAGAAAACAATCAGGGACGTCATTTCAGCTTTTTCTTTGGGGGGCAGGGCAGGCAAAGATTGGTCAAATTGAATTTTTTTTCAAAAAATCTTTTTTATATCGGAATAAAAATGGAAAATATTCTTTACCTTATTGAGTTATAAAATATGAAAAAATAAGCTTATTTTTGAAAAAGTAATTATAAAATAATTTTATGTAAAAAGAGAAAAAAGCGCCGCAGGCGAAAATTTTTTTCCACAAATCTTTACATAGTCAACATTAATCGACCATCAAACTGATTCTCCAAAAAACTATCAATTAACTTAATTTCTACCGACTGTCTTGTCACTTTATCTATGTACATATGTACGTAATAACATTAGATAAAGTTTTGTTTTGTTTTTTTTCAAAGCACATAGCAGTGATTATTTTATTAGTTACCCAAAAGTAACATACATAAGAAATACACGTAGCATTCATAGATCCATAGTATCTCATTAATCATTAAATTCATAATATTTTCTAAATTCACACTATTCCTTAATTAAGGCGAGTGCCCCCCTATGGCCCCCCAAAATTACGTCCCTGAAAAAAATGCATAATATTTTCAATTAATGTTAATCGAAAATCGGGATTTTGGGGAGGGGGCCCCTATCCTATATTTCTATTTACATGGATGTGTCTAGATTAGGAATAGATTTTATATTCGGAAACTGTTTAAAATTGTGTATTTAAATCTTACTATATCATCGAAGTATAATCAAATGTTATTTTGAAAGTATGAAGTAAATTTAAATCGCTGGTTGATGATGAATCATCCTATCAAAATTGTTTTAAGCAATTCAGTTTATATTATTCACGAAAATTTGTTTATTCCCATTTTTATTTCAGTAGTTAGTTGTTACATAGGTATTGGTAAATACATAATCTTGAGGTTGGAATAGGCCCGGCAAAAGGTCCCACGCAAATGTTGAAACTTACATTTCAAGCCTAATAAAAAAAGTTAACCGATCCTTGGGCTGTTAAAGCAGGTATTAGTTATTTGTGTATATCGTAAGAAATTTGTTTTGTTGAAATACCCAAACTTTAGGTCCTAAAGTTGCAATATCCTATACATTTTTACACACGTGAAATAGTTAAAAAGTTATTTAATTTTACTCGGGGCCCATATTTTCTAACAGATAGTGGGGCCCACATGCCATCGGGCATGTTCGCTTGTATGGCCAGTCCGCCACTGTGTGTGGGTGTGTGTGTGTGTGTGTCCTAACTCTCGCCGAACATAATGAACGAATCGATAAAAATCGATTAATTCATTTTTCGACGAGACGAATTTGTCGCGACTCGAACCGATCACCCCAAATAGCCTGAATATGGGTTTAATTGAGCTAATGGTCTCGGACATCACGCCAAATCCAATTTTTCATTTCGCCTTTTTTTTTTTAAGCATTAATTGAAATATTCCTTCTCGCCATATAAAAATACGTAATTTTAATAATTTCATTTAGCGAAGTTTTGAACCATTTTTTTTTCTTTTCATATAAAACAATTAAATATATATATTTTTAATTGAAATTATTGAAATTAATTTATATTTTAGCGATATTTGAAAAATAAAATTAATTCCAAATCACGGAATCGAACTAAGGCCCCCTCGCCCAGAACAGGTCGCTAGCCATTAGACTACAGCCTCGACAGAAAAAACGCTCTAAAATTACTTAATATTCGATTATCCTATAGAAGTATGGGGAACCAATCATTCGCGTATCTTCGGCTTTCGTCGACAATCTTTTTCGATTTCCGATTTCTTATGATCAACCATCAACCAGTATGGGGAACAAATTTTTTTTTTTCATATTTTTCATTTTTTTCATATTTTTATTATTTTCAGTTTTTTCATTTTTTTCAAATTTTCCATTTTTTTCATTATTTTCAGTTTTTTCATTTTTTTTCATTTTTTTCATTTTTTTCATATTTTTCATTTTTTTCATTTTTTTCATATTTTTCATTATTTTCATATTTTTCATTTTTTTCATAATTTTCATTTTTTTGTGCCTTTGTCTTTCCGAAACCAGTCGATTCCATATTCTTAACTTTATTTTTATTCGAGTTTCAATTTCTTTTCGAAACCACCCGTTGAAATCAACGGTCCCTACACTAGTTCTTTTAATAATTTGAAAATAAACCATTTGCTCGGCAGCATGACCAAGATAGCAAAAAAAAACATAGATAAAGTAAAAATTTGGATGTGACCAACCCATGACTTTATCTATATATTTGAGGAATATAATAAGGTCACAAAACAAAATTCAGTATTGAACCGTACAGACACATTCACAATGCTGTCGATTATGAAATACTAATTTAGACAGCATTTTCCATATAAATTGAGTACAAATGTATGGAGCCTTGGAAAAGACAAAAGCTCTACTTTTTTTTTAAAGTAAATATCAAGAAGATTAAAATAATTTAAAAGGTCAAAATAAAATAATGAAATATTGTTTTAAAAACAATACTACTTCCGGTTTACTAATTCTGACCAAAACCTTATCAAATCTAAGTTAGTACATACATAAGAATACGAATACAAATTTTCAACTTGATAGGTTCAGGGGTGTGGACAGAATCGTGGCTACAATATTTTTGACCTTTCTAAGAGGAAAAAATCCCACTTCCAGTTTATTAAATTTAATGATTTTTTTTATTTTCATCAAATTGATACAAGAATTATACTTGAATTTTTTCGTGAAGAGCAGACATGTTTAAATTTTTTAAACATTTTTTGAATAGCACACATGTTTAAGAGCACACATGTTTAAGAGCACACATGTTTAAGAGCACACATGTTTAAGAGCACACATGTTTAAGAGCACACATGTTAAAGAGCACACATGTTTAAGAGCACACATGTTTAAGAGCACACATGTTTAAGAGCACACATGTTTGAAGAGCACACACGTTTAAGAGCACACACACACACACACACATTTTTTTCTAAATCTGATCAGTGATCGATTCTGAGTTCGAATCTGTTAAAATCTCGAGTTCGAATTTTCGCATGATCACAAAACTTCATCTCTTGTTACTGCGTACATACAAACATACATAGATAAAGTAAATTGAGTTCGAATCAGTCAAAATCTCGAGTTCGAATTTTCGCATGATCACAAAACTTCATCTATTGTTACTACGTACATAGATAAAGTAAAAATAAACCATTGAAAGCACAACACTGACAGTGAACGTACGCAGGCAGAACGTACATACAATAATATGTATGACAGATGGACAAAGGAAATACAAAAGCAAATGCTTGAATGACGTAAAAGAGAACGAGGAAGACCGAACAGACGGTGGTATAATGAGATCACCTCGATCAACCGATATAATATCTATGTATACATGTACATATGTATGTATATAAGATATCGACGTTCATAGGGTATCGACGCTCGACTCATCGATAAATTTTTCCCCTACAAATCCAACAGCGCTATATTTATAGGAAAAAAAAAGGTTTAATATAATGTCATCTGCACACGATACAGTAAGTGCGTGTGTATTATATGTATGTATGTATGTATATGTACAGTGACGTGAATGATACTCGACAGGCTGTTGCGACTCGCGGTGACGTTCTGCTACGAGGCTCGACCGCGAGCCGAGCCTACGCCGCCATATCGATCTATGGAGAGCACGTGGAGTAATCAGGGACGCACGAGTGCGAGATTGTCGTCTCCTTCTAGAGAGTGCGAGTGCGCACGTGTTGGAGCGAGACGGCGAAATCGGTCGCGTCGCATCGTCGCCGTTCGCAACGAGAACATGCGGGATGAAATTTCGGGGTGTGCCCTACAAAAATATCTTCACACCCGTCTCTTTATGTGTACCTATGTTTTACAATTCAATT